>NW_004799011.1:0-7084 GCF_000002075.1 Aplysia californica | reverse complement strand
GATAAACGAAAATAATCAGAAATTATGCAAAAAGTCATCAAATTTTGTCAAATTATGCGGGGTGCATAAAACTACGGGGGCAGTCTTTTATATGCATGTTACTCTCTTGTAACTCTTTTAACCTCCGACATTTATCATATTATGACCTATTTTTGTTGCAAGTGCTGTAAAACTCTTAACTGGAAACATAAGTTCATCTCTCTGTTCACCATTAGTATTATTATTCTGCATGCTGCATGTTATACTTATTTTCTGTTTTCTATGAACATTACTACACTACCGTACTGGTTTGATTTTTGAACATGATTCTTATATCGGTTAGAGATAATTTGGCTGAGACTTTTCTGTCGATATTTGTGAGGCAGCGTGGTGGAATCAGGCGCTCGTCAAAAAAACTAAATCAAAGATACTGGCATTTTTCGGCCCGTTTGGCAATTTTTATCAAATTTTTGGTTTTAAGCGCAGCAGCTTTTATGTCAATTTAAAAACACATTTCTGTGTGGATTATCCCGAAAAACTTTGATTAAAGGTACAAAAAAAAAGTAAATTTTCAGTTTTCAAGGACTCTCACGCATTGAAAGATACCAAGCTTTGGCGGTCATTTTCTCCCTTATTTTTCCTCTGAAATCAGGTTGCCCTACTTACTTCAATCATAAATATTTTGACTTCTATTAAAGATACATGAGTACTTTTTTCACCGAAAGATAGACAAATGAACAGGCTTTAAGATGAGACCAAGAACTCCACATACCCAAAAATTGACGAGTGCCTGATTCCATCAAGCTGCATCACATATTTAGTTTTTGTAGGTAACATAATGACATACCCCTTTATGGGTGAGTGTTTTATGTGGACTATTATTGTACCATTTTGACTTTGAACATTCAATAATATAATACAATTTAACTGATAATTCGGCTGAGACTTTACTGTCGATATTTAGTTTTTGTAGTAGGTAACATAATGACACACCCCCCCCTTGTTGGAGGATGAGCGCCACCCACTAATCTATCTATCCTACCAAAGCTTGTCATTTTGGGGAGTGGAGGAAGATTTTTGTGTAGTTGTCCCGTTCTCCCCCCCCCCCTGTCCCTGCTTTGTACATAGTTGAAGCTATCCATAGATCAAAATAACACATTTTAAAAACCGTGAAATACAATGGAGAAAAGCCTGAATTAACTATGATTGAAATAAAAAATACTTTTATCTCATCTTTCTTTGTCTTGGTGCTTTTTGTTGTTGTTGTTGCTTTTTTTTTAAAAACGGTTTTGCTGAAAATAATAAACCGAACTCGAGGAACGGTGTGTAGCTGTTGATGACCTTGGGATATCCAGAGATCAGGGTACCGCCTCGGGGCAGTGCCACTGACTGAAGTGTCTTTAGGCCATTCCCAAAGGGGGGACATTTCTCGTTCAAGCACAGTAGAATTGTAAATGGGCTGACTCATGTCACGCTCATAACTGTGCCTGATCTTTTCCTTTGCTTCTTTTGTATGTTTGTCACTCTCTTGTGACCTGCTATTTCCGGGGTGCCTTGATAGTTGAAGCAGACCTTGTGCTGTGAAACTAGAGAGGTGAGCAGAGTAAGTCTGATTCCCTGTAAAGACTTCTCTGTTGACACCCACCCCTTGGCTGTCATATGACCTTATGCAGTTGCGAGCGCCGTAAAACCTTCTACTATAAAAAAAAAGATCAGGATGAAAAAGAAAACATTTATCCAGATAAATCACCTTTGAAAGTCTCAATACAAGAAATATAAGATAGTAATTGTATGTACATTATGAGTGGGAAATGTCAAGGACAGAGTAGGCCAAAGTTCAAATCTGTCCCCGTGGTTTTATGCACCCTACATAATGTAGCGAAATTTGATTTTTGTTGTTGCATAATTTCAGATTATTTTCCTTTATCATTCTTTGTTAAAATTAACAGAATCGCATAATTTCACTTTTTTGTGCTCATTTTGCATAGTTTCAGAATTTTTCTTGCATAAAACGACGGGGACAGTCAAATGGAGCGAGGCTGTACTGTGAATAGGAATCGTACGGCGGAGCTATCCAAAGGGCAATAAATAAGAGTGACAACACCAAGGACAGTAGGAATTGCCTGGATAATGTCCCTTGGACAACGACAGACGAAGACACAAAAAATTGAACCAATGTCGAAGGTTATTCAACACTCTCTTTTTTGGTTTTAGTTTTTTATAGTAGAGTGTTTTACGGCGCTCGCAACTGCATAAGGTCATATGAGCGCACGGGACACACCAAATACTTTTAGATTGGTAGGAAATTTTGAATTTTGTCCAGGTGGCGGCCGAAGCCTACTCTTATCGATTTTAGACCACCAGTCTTTTAGTTTAAAATAAATGATACAATTATAATTTTATGTTATTTCCTGGATATTATGAAAACTCTTTATTCATCAAATTGTTCCATTTTCGTTGATAATAAGAATAGCATTAGCAGTGGACTGCATAGCGAAATACTAGGTTTTAGAACGTGAACCCCGGAGTCACCATAGAGTTAAATAAGTAGGTTTAGTTTAAGTAAGGATTGGTTGACCCCGGGGTCAACGCTGTGAAATAAGTAGGTTTAAGGTGGACCCCGTAGTGAAATATTCTTTAGGAGCCTAAAAAATATTAGGGATGAGCTGGGTTTTTTATTAGGGTAGAGCTAGAAAATACTGGGAATGGGAATGACCTAAGAAATATTTGGGATGAGCTCAAAAATATTAGGGATGAGCTGGAAATTATTAGGATAGAGCTAGAAAATACTGGTGATGATGTAAAAAATAATTCGAGATGAGCTCGAAAATATTAGGGATGAGCTGGAAATTATTAGAGTAGATCTAGAAAATAGTGGGGATGACCTAGAAAATATTGGGAATGTGCAAAAAAAATTAGGAATGAGATGGAAATTATTAGGGTAGAGCTAGAAAATGTTGGGGATGACCTAGAAAATATACGGGATGAGCTCAAAAATATAAAGGATGAGCTGGAAATTATTAGGGTAGATGTAGAAAATACTGGAGATGACCTAGAAAATAATCGGGATGAGCTAGGAAATATTAAGGATGAGTTGAAATTTATTAGGGTAGAGCTAGAAAATACTGGGAATGACCTAAAAAATATACGGGATGAGCTCTAAAATATTAGGAATGAGCTGTAAATTATTAGGGTAGAGCTAAAAAATAGTGGGGATGACCTATACTACAAATATTCTTGATGAGCTCAAAAATAATAGGGATAAGGTGAAAATTATTAGGGTAGAGCTAGCAAATTCTGCGTATGACCTAGAAAATATTCGGGATGAGCTAAAAAATATTACAGAGGAGCTGGAAATTTTTTAGGCTAGATGTAAAAAATACCTGGAATGACCTAGAAAATATTCGGGATGAATTCAAGATTATTAGGGATGAGCTGGAAATTATTAGGGTAGAGCTAGAAAATAGTGGGGATGACCTAGAAAATATTCGGGATGAGCTAAAAAATATTAGGAATGCATGAGCTGGAAATTATTAGGGTAGAGCTATAAAAATGCTTGGGATGACCTAGAAAATAATCGGGATGAGCTAGGAAATATTAAGGATGAGTTGAAATTTATTAGGGTAGAGCTAGAAAATACTGGGAATGACCTAAAAAATATACGGGATGAGCTCTAAAATATTAGGAATGAGCTGTAAATTATTAGGGTAGAGCTAAAAAATAGTGGGGATGACCTATACTACAAATATTCTTGATGAGCTCAAAAATAATAGGGATAAGGTGAAAATTATTAGGGTAGAGCTAGCAAATTCTGCGTATGACCTAGAAAATATTCGGGATGAGCTAAAAAATATTACAGAGGAGCTGGAAATTTTTTAGGCTAGATGTAAAAAATACCTGGAATGACCTAGAAAATATTCGGGATGAATTCAAGATTATTAGGGATGAGCTGGAAATTATTAGGGTAGAGCTAGAAAATAGTGGGGATGACCTAGAAAATATTCGGGATGAGCTAAAAAATATTAGGAATGCATGAGCTGGAAATTATTAGGGTAGAGCTATAAAAATGCTTGGGATGACCTAGAAAATAATCGGGATGAGCTAGGAAATATTAAGGATGAGTTGTGATTTATTAGGGTAGAGCTAGAAAATACTGGGAATGACCTAAAATATTCGGGATGAGCTCTATAATATTAGGAATGAGCTGTAAATTATTAGGGTAGAGCTAAAAAATAGTGGGGATGACCTACAAATGTTCTTGATGAGCTCAAAAATAATAGGGATAAGGTGGAAATTATTAGGGTAGAGCTAGTAAATCCAAGGGATGATCTAAAAAATATTCGGGATGAGCTCGAAAGAAATTAGGGATGAGCTGGAAATTACTAGGGTAGAGCTAGAAAATTCTGCGGGTGACCTAGAAAATATTCGGGATGAGCTAAAAAATAGGTAGAGCTAGAAAATACTGGGATTTACCTAAAAAATATTTGGGATGAGCTCTAAAATGTTAGGAATGAGCTGTAAATTATTAGGGTCGAGGTAAAAAATAGTGGGGATGACCTACAAATATTCTTGATCAGCTAAAAAATAATAGGGATAAGGTGGAAATTATTAGGGTAGAGCTAGCAAATCAAGGGGATGATCTAAAAATGACCAAGAAAATATTCAGGATGAGCTAAAAAATATTAAGGAGGAGCAGGACATTTTTTTAGGCTAGATGTAAAAAATACCTTGAATGATGTAGAAAATATTCCTGATGAGCTCAAGAATATTAGGGATGAGCTGGAAATTATTAGGGTCGAGCTAGAAAATACTAGGGATGACCTAAAAATATTATTTAGGAGCCTACAAAATATTAGGGATGAGCTGGGTTTTTTTTTTATTAGGGTAGAGCTAGAAAATACTGGGAATGGGAATGACCTAAAACGTATTTGGGATGGGTTCAATAGTATTAGGGATGAGCTGGAAATTATTAGGGTAGAGCTAGAAAATAGTGGGGATGACCTAGAAAATATTCGGGATGAGCTCAAAAATATTAGGAATAACCTGGAATTTATTAGGGTAGAGCTATAAAAATGCTTGGGATGACCTAGAAAATATTCGGGATGAGCTCAAATTTATTAAGAATGAGCTGGAAATTATTAGGGTAGATGTAGAAAATACTGTGGATGACCTAGAAAATAATCAGGATGAGCTAGGAAATATTAAGGATGAGTCGTAATTTATTAGGGTAGAGCTAGAAAATACTGGGGATGACCTAAAAATATTATTTAGGAGCCTAAAAAATATTAGGGATGAACTGGGTTTTTTTAAAATTAGGGTAGAGCTAGAAAATACTGGGAATGGGAATGACCTAAAAATATTTGGGATGGGTTAAAAAATATTAGGGATGAGCTGGAAATTATTAGATTAGATCTAGAAAAAAGTGGGGATGACCTAGAAAATATTGGGAATGTGCAAAAAAATATTAGGAATGAGATGGAAATTATTAGGGTAGAGCTAGAAAATGTTGGGGATGTCCTAGAAAATATACAGGATGTGCTGGAAATTATCAGGGTAGATGTAGAAGATACTAGGGATGAACTAGAAAGTAATCGGGATGAGCTAGGAAATATTAAGGATGAGTTCAAATTTATAAGGGTAGAGCTAGAAAATAATGGGAATGACCTAAAAAATATTCGGGAAGAGCTCTAAAATAATAGGAATGAGCTGTAAATTAATAGGGTAGAGCTAAGAAATAGTGGGGATGACCTACAAATATTCTTAATGAGCTCAAAAATAATAAGGATAAGGTGGAAATTATTATGGTAGAGCTGTCAAATACAGGAGATAATCTAAAAAATATTCGGGATGAGCTCGAAAGTAATTAGAGATGAGCTGGAAATTACTAGGGTAGAGCTAGAAAATGTTGGGGATGTCCCAAAAAATATACTGGATGAGCTAAAAAAAATTATTAGGGTAGAGCTAGAAAATAGTGGGGATGACCTAGAAAATATTCGGGATGAGCTCAAAAATATTAGGAATGAGTTGGAAATTATTAGGGTAGAGCTATAAAAATGCTTGGGATGACCTAGAAAATATTCGGGATGAGCTCAAAAACATTAGGAATAAGCTGGAAATGATTAGGGTAGAGCTAGAAAATACTGGGGATGACCTAAAAATATTATTTAGGAGCCTAAAAAATATTAGGGATAAGCTGTTTTATTAATTATGATAGAGCTAGAAAATACTGGGAATGGGAATGACCTAAAAAATATTTGGGATGGGTTTAAAAATATTTGGGATGAGCTGGAAATTATTAGGGTAGAGCTAGAAAATTCTGCGGATGACCTAAAAAATATTCGGGATGAGCTAAAAAATATTAGAAATGAGCTGGAAATTATTAGAGTAGAGCAATAAAAATGCTTGGGATGACCTAGAAAATATTCGGGATGAGCTCAAAAACGTTAGGAATGAGCTGGAAATTATTAGGGTAGAGCTAGAAAATACTGGGAATGACGTAAAAATATTATTTAGGAGCCTAAAAAATATTAGGGATCATCTGGTTTTTTTAAAATTAGGGTAGAGCAAGAAAATACTGGGAATGGGAATGACATAAAAATATTTGGGATGGGTTAAAAAATAATAGGGATGAGCTGGAAATTATTAGGGTAGTGTTAGAAAACACTGGTGATGATCTAAAAAATATTCGAGATGAGCTCGAAAATATTAGGGATGAGCTGAAAATTATTAGAGTAAATCTAGAAAATAGTCGGGATGACCTAGAAAATATTGAAAATGCGCAAAAAAATATTAGGAATGAGATGGAAATTATTAGGGTAGAGCTAGAAAATGTTGGGGATGTCCTAGAAAATTGACGGGATGAGCTAAAAAATATTAAGGATGAGCTGCAAATTATTAGGGTAGATGTAGAAAATACTGAGAATGACCTAAAAAATATTCAGAATGAGCTCTAAAATATTAGGAATAACCTGTAAATTATGAGGGTAGAGCTAAAAAATAGTGGGGATGACCTACAAATATTCTTGTTGAGCTCAAAAATAATAGGGATAAGGTGGAAATTATTAGGGTAGAGCTAGCAAATCCAGGGGATGATCTAAAAAATATT
>NW_004799010.1:39212-41566 GCF_000002075.1 Aplysia californica | reverse complement strand
AAAACTTTTAAAAGAAAGAAACTGCTTCCAGCCGTTAGCTTCTCTGAAGCAGCATTTAACCCTATACATACGCCTGGGATCATTTTGTACCCCAGGGATTGTATTTTTCACATTTTAGAATACTTATAGTGCGAAGATCTCTTTGAAACTTTCAGTATTTTTTCAAAAAATCATTTTGACAGACTGCTGTGCAAAGCGTACGGATCGGATTAACGAGTAAATTTCTTCTTTGGAAAGTGGTGGCACAGAGTTTCCCACGTCGTATGGATACGATAGTAAAACACGACGTGCGGATAGGGTTAAAAGGGAACGAGAAGCGCAACAGATTTCCCCCCTCTTGTTCATTAGCAAGGAGCTTAGAACTACTTTTAATCTCCTTGTTCATTAGCCCCTTAATACCGCATAAACAGGGTCGGCCGGAGGTGGGGGTAGGTGTGGGCTGCACAGAGAATTTGTGGATCATGGAGTTTTTTGGGGGTTAAAAAAGTAAATTATAGACGAAAGCTTTATGGAATTTTTAGAAGTGAGGAAACACCAGCTTTCAGTTGAACCGGATATTTGGTTTATCCATTTGAATTTAACCAGAATAGAATAGTTCGTAATCAGCTCTGGTGAACAATTTCATGATAAACAAATCGAACAAGGAAGTTCAGTTTAGAATACATAATAATCTGGGTTTTTTTAAAGTCAATTTAAAATTTCACTTAAAGGAAGAAAACATTCTTCGAGAAAATTGTCTGCACAAATTTGACAGTCAGATTGAAGAATACAATACTTTAATGACCCTCTTTTCATCAACTCCGCTCCTTTCTCTTCCGAACTATTCTGAACAACGACTCCATAACTATTTAGCTAAATCGGGTTCCGGGTCCCGATTTAAGGGTAATGAACAAGTTATAAATTCTCTTGTTCTTTCATTTCACCTGTCTGAGGTGTTACGTGTGCTCTGCACTCAAGGAAAATTGGAACAACTCATCAGATCGAACTCTGAGCTCCTATTGTTTAGTTACACTTCAAAGTGTACGTCTGAGATGCTGCAGCATTGAACAAGATAATACTTGTATTCGAAACAGATGAGATTACTTTCAGGAGATGGTTTATTATCATAGTTCTAGAAAAATATTCTTGATGATTCTAGTTAAAACTTTGCTGTCATTTATTTACGGTAGTCATGTCTATATTTAGAAATCAGGGGGTAGCATTTTCCTCGTCAGGACTTTCAAAATTCTAATTAAGTGATCTCTTGCTTTTCTCCGGTTTTGCCTTCAGTTTTTTTTCTCAGCTTCCAAATCTGTTTTATTTTCCTTTCCCTTTTCAGGGGTACCATACATCTATTCTCCAGCTCAGTATGGCACGGTACATGTTGTATACGGTACAGGCGCTATACGTTCTTATACTACTCTCAGAGGGAGTGTCTAGGCCAGGCGGCGTATTCGCTAGTTCGACCTTGCAAAATTATTGGACCGTGAAGCTGACTCTCGTGCACCGGAGCAAAAATTTTTTAACCAATCCTCCGCTTCACAGTATTCATGACTCGACTTTTTCCCGGGTTCAAGTCTTGGGATGAGATGAGAGTCTCTATCATCTTCACCTTTTACGAAACTCATATGATCAGCTGCAAGCTAAGGAACCACACTTTGATGCACAGCTGTTAGAACTTCCACAGACATTATTGAGCGTTGAAACGTGAAATTCTTTCCCTGAAAAACTGCATACCGGTTGCGTTCTCGACAAACACAACTTGTGCGTCTTGCATGTTTCTGTACGTTTCAAATTTGAAATGACGCTGTACACATGGTAATAATAATACGAGCTACGTCACATAATTTCTTTTCAAGAGAAGAACGAAAAGGAGCAAGAGTAATATAACGAATTGAAAAAGAGTACCAAAGAGAATATTTAAGCGTTGCTATGGGAGGAGGAAGAGGGAAGATGAGGAGGAGAAAAAAGAGGACGAACATGTTGAGGAGAAAGACAAAGAGGAGGAGGAGGAGGAGGAGGAGGAGGAGGAGGAGGGAAAGACTCCAAGAGGAGGTGGAAGACGAAGAAAAGGAGAAAGAGGATTTATGCGGTGAAGGGAGGGGGGGGGAGACAAAGAAGGGGAGTTGGAAGACGGTGACGACGTGGACTACTAGGATGAATAGGAAGAGGAGAAAGAGAGAAGGATATGAGGGAATGCGATTGCAATAAGGAACTGGGGGGAGGTGGTGGACGATGAGAAGGAAAATAACGGTAAAGGCGAGGACAAAGGGTTGGGACAGAGAAAAAAGATAAGGGCATAGCGACAACAAAGACAAAGAATGGAACCGCAAACTCTCTCTCTCTCTCTCTCTCTCTCTCTCTCTCTCTCTCTC
>NW_004799010.1:35368-38683 GCF_000002075.1 Aplysia californica | reverse complement strand
GGGGGGGGTCAGTTTGAGGCTTTAAAAAATTGACTGGGCAAATGAGAAAGGCTCCCATTGAATCCCCAACTGGGGTGTTCTTGAGCTAGGATTGTTTTGAAAGTTTTTCAAGGGTCTCCATTCACTTAGGTTAGTTATACCGAAGATGGACTTTAGATTCCACAATCTCAGTTCTTAAATGATAGTACACGTTGAAAACTGTGTTTTCGACTACTAGTATCATTGGTAAACTATAATATTTTCTCTCTTGGCTACCACAACGCCATTCACATCAGTTCATTTGCTTTAAACATGTCCTGTTTTAGTTACCGTACCGTATTGGTTTAACGCCCCTTTCAACGTTGTAAGATTATTTTACACTATCCGTACGCCCTGGGGTCATTTTGTACCCCCAGGGTTGTATTCTTCACAATTTAAAATACTTCTAACACGAAGATCTCTTTGAAACGTTCTGTATTTCTCAAAAAATCATTTTGACTGACTGCTATACAAAGCGTACGAATCGGATTAACGAGTAACTTTCCTCTTTGGAAAGTGGTGGCACAGAGTTCCCCACGTCGTATGGATACGACGGTAAAACACGACGTACGGGTAGGGTTAAGAGAAGCCGGACCTCCAAATTTACAGATGGCACCGAGCAAAATGAGCACAAAGCCTTAAAAACTGCTCTAAACATTCCAAGTTCAGACAGCCCCGTCTAGGATTCAAGCCTCAGCGATCCACTCAGTACTCCAGTGTGATACCAACTGAGCTACCTGTGCTCCCAAACATGTCCTTTTGAAAGAAATCACTAATCTAGTACAAATGTACTTGAAGAGTCTATAGATCATATTATTGTTGAAGGGCATTTCCACGCATCCTGTACCTGGACTGGGCTGAAAGATATGAAGTTTGTTAAATTGTTTCATCTGCAGGTCAAGCGTCCCCACAGGAAGGGTCCCATTCACACGCTACATATTCTGAATTAGGGTAGGAATGGTACTTTTTGAATTCCCACTTAAATTATTTTCTATCTCCCTGCTGGGTCCTTTAGTCGATGGAAAAGGGGGTCTTGGACAGGGAATACCACTTGAATCAGCCCCCGTGGTGGGTCCTGCCTTCGAAATGACGTATTTATGTATCTCTCTTGCGCTTTTTAACTCCCAGTGGAGCATAGGCCATCAACAACATTCCTCCAGGGAAGCCTGTCCTGTGCTTCCTTTTCTAGCTGTTTCCATGATGCCCCCGCCTTTTCCCTTTCCGCTTGTACCGCTCGCCTCCATGTCATCGTTGGTCTTCCTTTCTTACGTTTTCCTTGTGGATAACACGTCAAAGCCTTTCTAATGATACTTGTCGGGGGTCTCCTCAGGGTATGTCCAATCCATTTCCATTTCTTCACCTATATGTCTTCCTTTACTGGCCTTTGGCTTGTTCTTTCCCATAGTTGAGCATTTGTGATTCGATCGTACCACTTGGTCCCCGCTATCCTTCTTAGGCATCCATTTATGAAGCTCTGCAGTATTTTTCTGTATTTACCAGGAAAGGTAGGGCGTTAAACTAACACTTGTACACAAAAAGGAACACTCAACTTATCTCAGCTAGCATTTATTAGCGATAAAGTCGAGTCGCCCTTAGAAGAACGAAGAAAAGAACTTAATTATTCTTGTCCCACAGAAATCAAACTGGACAGGGTTACTAGAACTAGAATCACGTGATGAAAATCAGACAAAAATGTCTTCGGCCATTGCATCGCCATCAAAGTCTTGTCTTAGGCACATACTGGCGGTTATCGTTCTCTGTCCCTCTCTTTCATTCGAGATCATCAGGAATGAGTTCTTGCGTTGTCAGTGTTAAGGCTATTTATAAATCGTGTACGTTGTCGCTCTTTGCTTTTCTTCCCTTTGATTTTTCTTGTAACACGAAGTTGTTCAAACTCTTTCAGTATTACTTTTCTAAAACTGGACGTGTTCCTGCCTTACTTCCTCAAAACCTTCCGGAGACGGGCGGTGTAATCACGACAGCCTTTTTGTTCGTTAAAATGATCGGGCTCCAGTTTTTAGGTTATCCCTTCGAAGATCATTTCCTTTACGTAAGGTAATACTGTGACTAA
This sequence comes from Aplysia californica, assembly GCF_000002075.1. NCBI lineage: Eukaryota > Metazoa > Mollusca > Gastropoda > Aplysiida > Aplysiidae > Aplysia > Aplysia californica. The sequence goes on along the minus strand of NW_004799010.1, from coordinate 36,594 downwards.
CCCATTTCTTTGTGATAGGGTAGCTGGCCTCCAAAAAAAAGACTGCTCTAGACACTGACACTAAGGCACCTGCAGTTTCTTGAACTAAATATTATAGAAAGAAACGGTTACGTCATCAGTCTCAGGAGCTGAATGAATTACCGTTTAATCTTCAGGCTACATGAATCTTTTAGGCTGTCATCCTCGCCACCTGGGCAACTAACAACACAATAAACAACAACCCATTCAGGAGGGCCTCGAACGAAAGAGGGAGATAGAAAACCATAATCGCTGACGTCTGCTCCAGAAAAGACACTCAAAGAAGATATAATTATGTCAGAAGTCATTTTCGTCAGATTTGCAAAAAAGTAGGCACTACCAGTGACACCTTCTGACCACCCACCCACAGCCTACCTGAGATGGACGGCGTCAACACGAGAGTTTTTTTGCTGGTCTGTACGGGCCCTGGTCCGGCGTTTTCTGACAACGACAGAGGAAAATAAATCTTTAGAAACTACTGTCTTCACAGAGCAAGAACATAAACACAAGTTCAAATATGCTTGTTTTGTATAGTTTTAGAACGATTCATCGCCCCATTTTAAACATGAAAAAGACATTTAAAATGTGAGGGAGAGGGGGGGGGGAGGTGGTGGTTAAAAGAAGACTGTAGTGAAGGAATAAACGATACACCAGAGTAGTAAAGGGCACTGTTTAACACCCTCTCCTACAAACTGAGCCCAAAATTGTGAAATATGCGATTCTGTTAATTTTAACAAAGAATGACGAAGGAAAATAATAAGAAATTATGCAAAAAATGATCAAATTTTGCTAAATTACTCGGGGTGCATAAAACCATGGGGGCCGGTAAACGAACAAAGCCCTGGTAGTGCTCTTTGATCTCCCAAAGTGTAACGAGAACAATTTAATGAGTAGCAGAAATGGCGATTTATTATAAGGGTTTTAGATAGATTTATTCGCGGAATGAAGCTTTCAAAATCGGCGTGTGAGATTCTTTTTCACGGGGTATGAAGTATAAACCTCGAAGGTTAAAACAAATTAATGATAAAGGGGGAAAGGGGAACGTTCCAACGGTCTTAGTCATTGCGTTCTTGTTTTCAGATGAGCAGCTTTGCAAGTAAATGCGATGTGGTGGAAAAACAATCGACTCCAAACAACAAACCATGGCAAGAAAGAGAGAGAGAGAGAGAGAGAGAGAGAGAGAGAGAGAGAGAGAGAGAGAGGGGGGG
>NW_004799010.1:32914-34205 GCF_000002075.1 Aplysia californica | reverse complement strand
AGGTTCAGGAGGGAAAGGATCCCTGCCGATAAGACGCTGAAACGTCGTAGTAACAAACCAAGGAATAGCAAGCATTGTGAAACAATTCCTGTCTTCTTCGAGCGACTAACGCGCGTGGAACCTTGATAACACTCCTCTCCTCACTCACTCGATTTTCTTCTTTCCTTTCTTCTACTTCTCTGCTTCCGTCTTCTGTCTATCCCTTACCCTCTCGAATCCTCTCTCTCTCTCTGTCTCTCGCGACGTGTTCAGCTAGTAAGATAAATCACAAACTCCACGAAGACAGGTAGATTGTGAAGAAATGAACAGCACAGGGTAACGGTAAGCGTGTTGTATGTACTGCTCCCCACGTCCGCCTACTGCCTACTCTACCTTCATGAACGTGTGCTTTCACCTTTCCCTTTCACCTTTTGGAAACTCCTATTCTCTAGCTCATCTCACAGTGTCCGTACGTCGGGGTGTTATTTAACTACCGGCACCCCATGCTTTGGCCCCGATAAGCGGGTGAGCCACCGTTCATCAAAGTTCAAAGTATCTGCTGTTCTCCCCTTGGCGAGAAATGGGCTTCACCGAGTCAGGAATAGGGGCTATAGGCTTCCGGGGGAAAATTACAGAGTAACGTTGCCAAGATACACAATTATGTTGCGCAACTGATTAGTTCGCTTCCCCATCTCGCACACATAATATTTTCTATCAGTCTGCTATTTCTGCTTTCCTCTGGGCTAATAATATTCCAAACTGTATGTGATTGACTCCCAGCCGAGTCAGCCCCACCCCCACCCCCTCTCTCGCTCTGTCTCTGTCCCTCTGTTTCTCTGTCTCTCTGTCTCTCTGTCTCTCTCTCTCACTCTCTCTCTCTCTCTCTCATCCACTCTCTCTCCCTCCCAATTTCTCTCGCCTTGAACGTGACCCAAGCAAAAGCTAAGTTGAATTTTTGATCTTTAATATCAGGTGAACAAATCATTGGATAGGTCGATACATTCCTAAGAAATTAGTGTAGACATACGGGTAGACTTACAGATAGAGAGATACGTGTATAATCATCGTAAAACATTGTTAAAGCTTATAAGAAAAGCAGAACATTTTGAAAACTGATCAGTTCTGTCATATTTCTTATAGGGAGAAAAGAAAAAAAAACTCAAGGGAAGAGCGCCTAAAGGGAAAAGAAAGTGTAAGAGAGAAGAGAGAAAGATAAAAAAAAAACAGAGAGAGGGGGTGGGGAGAGAGAGAGGGGGAGAGAGAGAGAGAGAGACAGACAGACAGACAGACAGACAGACAGACAGACAGACAG
>NW_004799010.1:29569-31575 GCF_000002075.1 Aplysia californica | reverse complement strand
CACCCCCTCACCATCTTCGCCCCTTCCTCTGGGCTCCTGATTCTTTCTGCAGCCTTTCTACTGCTACTCCTTCGCTTCTTTTTACTGCTGTCTTTCAGCCACACCCCTGATCTTCTGGTTGGAAAGATCTACACCTAACCTTCTCGGACAAGGGCAACAAATCTCGGAGGGCCTGTGTGCAAGTTGCGCACGTTAAAGATCCCTTGGTGGTCTAAAATCGATAAGAGTAGGCTTCGGCCGCCACCAGGGCAAAATTCAAAATTTCCTACCAATTGAAAATGTTAGGTATGTCCCGCACGCTCATATGACCTTATGCAGTTGCGAGCGCCGTAAAACACTTTACAAAAACAAACAACAAACAAATACATGTTGCTCTTTACTTTCTACGCATGAAGGAGTCCCCCTCAAAGAGGAATTAATACATAATATTCTTATAACCTATTTTCCAAAATTAAGCTAACTCCAGGAAGAATGAGCGCTGGTTTCCCGCGTTAAAGCTTTGGTTGAGTCCTACAAAGTATAAAATTTAGAGTGTGGTTGTTTTTGTTGTTTTTCCTACCTGTTATCCATTTACACGGAATGTGATATCAGTTTTCGTTAGTTTTAACGATTATTTTTAAAGCGAAAAGTTCGATGGTTACGTTGTTATACATACCCACATGACCTGGGAGCGAAACAGAGACAATACGTTACAACTTTGGTGCAAGAAATGTATTAAAATTTGAACTTCGAGTTTCAAGAACACAAAAAAGCCAGATATTGGAATGCCAGAAAGTCCTAACGGTCGCAAACAGAAAAGAGAATCGGGGAGAATAAGAAAATACGGTTTTGAGGACTTTCCATTTCCACAGGTACACGCTGTGACGTAATTGCGGCGAAATGTTGACCTCCCGTTAGATCTAGTCCCTCCGTGGGTAGGAGCCCCCTACAGCAGTTTCTTTTTTTTTGTTTGTTTGTTGTTATAACCATAATACATGTAGTATTGTGTAATCTTTACTTTTGCTTTAAGGTATCTAAAATTTATAGGTATTAGTTCCTTAAAATTGCAGGGTTTTTTTGTGTACCGTACGAGCTCGAGTGGTTGAACACAGTTTTTGCTGAGTTTTGTAAGGTTTAATTTTTACGGCGGTGAGATTGATAGAAGGGGTTAAGTGAAAAGCCAAAAAAGTCAGATTTTTTGAAGAAAAAAAGGTACTAGTTCTTAACTTACAACAGTATCTGCGGTAGGTCCCGATGAAATCAATCAAATCAAAACCAACGAAGTCATTCATAAAATGTATTTTTAATAATAACGAATCAAATTAATAATAAGCTGAGTCCATTAAAAAAAAAAAATTAAGTAAAGTCATGGCAGGTCAGTCCTGTGGCAGGATTAATGTGACTTGTTTGTCACTTGACATCTTCATTTGTTAAGTGGGTTTTGGGTGTTGAGAAAAGTTTCAACATATATTAGAGTTACTGAGAGAGTTTGCTGTTTTAAGCTCAAGACATTCAACAGACAAAGAAAAGCAAGGCGGAGACCATGAGTTTGAACAGGACCAAGTATTTTATCTTAGCTTTTACATTCTGAGCTTTGGACTCGAACCAGCGCATGGCTTGTGTTGAAGTAAAGCAAAGGAGCTTTGTCATCTTCGTACGCAGAAGACGCCAGTTCGATTCCCGTGTGAGGAGAAATTATATTGAGTAGCTCGGTCTTTCTTCGGGGACGTTGAATACCTCTCAGCCCGGGTTGGCTCTGATAAGGCTGGATTGAAGCCCGTCCCCTAAATGATCTAAATTGTGTCGATTGGTGCGTAAAAACGAGTTTTTAAAAATGTGGAAACAACTGGTCTATATCATCTGATAGTTTGGAACATACACTAATGTGGTAGAGGTGGTTGGTTTCTAATAAAATCGTGTACCGCAACGTCATGTGTGCTGTTCAGGGTTGCCTCCCCCCCCCCCGAAAAAAAAGTTAAAAAAAAACCCGGGTTGGTTTATTTTTGTAACATAACGTTTGGGCGGCT
>NW_004799010.1:26092-28780 GCF_000002075.1 Aplysia californica | reverse complement strand
ATAGATAAAGCTATTTCAGCGTTGATGAGGGCACTTGGATATACCAATATTTTAGAGCTATAGACATTGTTCGATGTTTTGCTACGTATTTTGATTTAAGGAGGGAGGTTCTGCCGCTGCGTTTCACAACCGACCGTCTGGAAGAGAACTTCAGTCTTTGTCGTGGTTAGTGAGAGTTTGAAGTTTTAACAATCAATTGAAAATTGCACGCTGGGTATATCATGAGCGAGAGACGCACACTCATTGCCAAATAACAGTTCAGAGATACGTGCGTCATAAGGTAAAGAACAGATGTTCCCGCATCCGATCCGAACATTGGGAATTGCCTTGTTAGTGAGACAACTTCTTGCGCCTTCGGTAATTGTTACAGCAAGGTGCGACCACCTGGCAATATTGTCTGCCCCCACCTCCTACAAACACTTCAAAATGATAAGAGTGATATGAGATGTGTGACAATTGGTATTATTTGACATCAGAAGGAATTACTGTACGCGGAAGTCGTCACAGCTGGGCAGATCACGTTTGGGAGGTGGTGATGTATCTTAACAGAAAGAGAGAGAGAGAGAGAGAGAGAGAGAGAGACAGACAGACAGACAAACAGACAGACAGACAGACAGAGACAGAGAGAGACAGAGACAGAAAGAGAGACATGGAGAGACAGAGAGAGAGACACAGAAAGGGGTGTGGGAGGGAGAGGAAGACAAAAGAAAGAGATAGAGGGCGTGAGAGACGGAGAGAGGGATGGAAAGGAACATTCACACCGCCCCCCCCCCACACACATACATCGTATACACTCATACCCCCACCCACCAACGCCAACACAACACCCACTCTTCTCCTCCCCACCCGAACGCACGTGCAGTCTCCCGTTGACGGTTCGCCATGACCGTGAGCGGGGTAATGTACCACAAAACTGCTCAGGTAGCGCAGGTAACCCCGCAACCGTCCTGGTGCGAACAGAGCGAAGTGAAAATGGTTCCTAAAAGAACGTAAGTTATATTGTAGATGGAACTTTTTAGCTCTGAGTCTCAGTGCTTTAGAAGTGAGCATAGAAAGGATTCTCACCTGGCAAGCAGCGATTTTGTTTTTGTTTTGCAAAGGCTGAGTCGGCGGTTTATCCCATCCTCCCACTCTATGAGAGAGAGAGAGAGAGAGAGAGAGAGAGAGAGAGAGAGAGAGAGAGAGAGAGAGAGGGGGGGGGAGTTTTTTTCTGTTTGTTCGTGATGTTATGAACTTTCGTTAGATACGGTAACGATAACGTAAACGAATCGAACCCGGGCAGTCAAAGTAAAATTGAAAGTGCGCAGTAGACCTGTTACTGCTACACAAGTCTGTAAAAATGTACAAACACATAAGTTCACTTCTGCAGCATGGAAGAGTTTGCCAATAATATATTGTTAATGAGTTCAGCGGGTGCCTAGTTGCACGTGCTCTCTTTCATACTTCTTTGATATAATCTTGATTCTCCTTGCTATGTTTTGCTGCTCTTCAGAATATGTTGTTTTGCACATTGAGCATGCTCGGGCCCTCACAGTGTCGTCATCGACAGCTTCAGGAGGTCAGGAATCATGCTCATAGATAACTGATCAAATTATAGCTCTCACATGTATTCCTGGATTCATAATTTTCTGATTCTCTTTAAAAACTACACTTTAAACAAACTACAACTTTTTCTGATCAAATATAAATTTAGATGACACAAACGAAGCATTACAGACACGTTTCAAACACAGATTGCCCAACAAAATGATGTTCCTCGACGTTGGGCGGTCGGTGTTTTACAACTGAGGAACCGCGCTGAACCCCCACCCCCGCTGTTCCGCTTACTCCATTTTCGTCCCAAGGGCGGCGGTATAACGAGGTTTTACTCAACATAATCATAATGTCCCAGTTCGCCACGGCGTGTGCAGGTATTTGTTGACAAGTTTAACACTATCTGTACGCCCTGGGGTCATTTTGTGCCCTCGGGATGTATTCTTCACATTTTAGAATACTTGTACATGTTGTACAAAGATCTCTTTGAAACTTTCAGTATTTCTCAAAAAATCATTTTGACAGACTGCTATGCAAAGTGTACGGATCGGATTAACGAGTGAATTTCCTCTTTGGAAAGTGTTGGCACAGAGTTCCCCACGTCGTATGGATACGATAGTAAAGCCCGACGGGCGGATAGGGTTAAATAGTGGGTACTTTTTTAAATGCTTGAAATCGTTATATTTTTTTTTCTCTGGGGATACTTGATGCGACCAGGGCTCACCTATGGCGCTCATATGACCTTATGCAGTTGCGAGCGCCGTAAAACCCTCTACTACTACTACTACTACTACTACTACTACTACTACTACTACTACTACTGTCTACTACTACTACTACTACTACTACTACTACTACTACTACTGTCTACTACTACTACTACTACTACTAGGGCTCACCTAGACTTGGTCTCCAGTGGCCCCTGTGAAATTATTGAGTTTGAGACCCCGTCACATGAACAGAGGATTCTTTTCTCTGGGGTTGCCAGCGCAACGTTCGCCGCCCGAAAGTAAGGGAAAGAACCACAGATTTATTAGTAAACGTACAGTATAACTCAAAGGCAGGAGTATCCTCCCCTGAGAATTGGTGAGCTGTGACAACACCTGCGTATCATGTCCTCGTATAATGTGTGCATATTATAATGTATGTATGGAT
>NW_004799010.1:21642-24859 GCF_000002075.1 Aplysia californica | reverse complement strand
GGGGAGGAAAGAGAGAGCGAGAGGCAAAGACGGACAAAACAGACAGAACAGACAGATCAATGATTACTGCTGCTAGACAAACAGGAGATCACACTGCATGACGTCACTCAGCCAATCGACACCTCCAGAAAATAGAACACTGACGTCACCACGTACCACCGTTACCGCTAGATGTACATGACGTCACCCTGGCCGGCCCAGGCCTTGGGGGGAAGAGGTTTGCTTTTGTACATCTTCCACAGCTCCGAGATGAGGTCTCCCATCACCACAGAGTTGGAGTTCTTCAGGACAACATGCAGCACAAACGTCCCATCACGGCGTAGGTACTGGGGAAACGGGTCTGTTTGTTTATTTGTTTGTTTGTTTGTTTGTTTGCTACTCAGTACAACGACGCAGTGGCGTCGGCAGCCTAGTGGTTAGGCTGCCGGACTCGAAGTCGTGAGATTGCAATTTTACACGAATTTCCCATAATTTGGCTCGGTCCCTTCGAAGATTGGCGTTAAAATGTTGAGGTCCTGCCTCTTATTAATATTACTTAAACAACCTAATAGTGTTGAGGTCCCGCCTCTTAAATAACCTATTAGTGTTGATTGGGGCGTTAAACTTGTACCATTTCACCATTTTTCCCACAACGACGTAGGTGATTGGACGATGCATGCATTTATGTGAATGAACGACTTTTATTTGAAATAACCATACTTGGTACTGTGGACAGGGGCTCGCCTATTTGATTTAAATGACACTTGTTTGGACAAACGATATTATCAATTTTTGTTAATTCACTATTCTTTTTGGATTAACGTGTTTTTATTTTAAGTCGCGATGATTGAAGTAACGACATTTGTTAAAATCAATTTAAGTAATGATGTTTGAAGTAATGAGGTAAAGATGTTTGAAGAAAAGATGTCTGTTTGAAGTAACGATGTCTGTGAAGTAACGATGTTTGTTTGAGAAACGACATTTGTTTGAATTAATGACCTTTTGTGTGAAATACATTCGTTAGAGGTAACGACTCTTGTTGGAACTAACGACTTTTATTTACATAAACGACATTTGAACGACCAAACAATGCTTACGCAAATCAATGAGCTCCATTTGAATCAACAACATTTGCTTGAATAAAAGACATCTGTTCGAAATAACTTCGATATCGTGAAGGCTTGCATCAATTTAGGCAGACGTGGAAGAAAAAAATCTCTCTCTGTTTGAGTATTAAGAAACACGTCGACTCATTAACAAAAGACAGACAGATAGAAACAAAAGAGGGACCAAAAAAAAGTAAGACGTACCAGAATCCCTCATAAACTGCCCACATGTACCACAATCAGTTTGAAAATTTTACATACACAATATATTCAGTATTGCCCCAAAATATAAAAGACGAGTTAATGTTTGAGAAAAAGACGGCAAGTCTCTGTAAAGATTCTTCGACTTCTTTCTCTCCCCCCCCCACCTCTTTCTCTCTCTTTATCTGTCTCTCTCCTTTTCTCTCACTCATTCTGTTCCCTTATATTATTCTCTCTCCTCTGTGTATATCGAATGGCATAAATGTCTGCGAACCTGTGAACATAACATTATGATTATATGACACTATGAGAAAAACAATTTCAGAGAGGGGTGGGGACAGGGACGAGATGGGGATGCAGACAGAGTGTGCGCAAGAAGGAAGTACATGTGTATACGAGTCAGAAGTGGTATTAAAAAAAAATTCCAGACAGCTAATCTAGTAAGAGGAAAGCATAGCCCTTTTTGTTTCAAATGCACTTGACTTTGTGCTAAGATCAGGAGTCGCCGTGAGGGTCAAAGTGGGGTTGCAATTTGTCTTAAAAGAACAGCAAATGAAAGGCTGGGTTCCTCGTGATGTGCAAAGGCAGGGTTTATTCTTGGCATTTTAAAAAAATTTGAATTTTTTTCCTTTCCTTTCAGAAAGAGGGAGCAGGGGGTGTAACTTTATTCTTACGTAATTTCTCCGAGCCTGAACTAATATGCTTGGCGCTCATATGACCTTATGCAGTTGCGACCGCCGTAAAACCTCTACTTAAAAAAAAAAGAACTAATACGTACCTGGGTCCCAAACTTGACGGCCATCATCCGGTCGTAGTCGGTGATGAGCTCGCCACGGGCGGTGAGGAACTTGTTGATATCCACGTAGTTGGCCTTCAGAGAGGAGAGGGAAAGCCATCATGTTTTGTTTTTATTTGGTTTTTTTAATATATGTATATTTTTTAAAATTTCATTTCTTACCCCTGCAGGACCATATATGCCATATTTAGCACATCAACTTAAAACAATGATGTTTGAAAATAGTTCGCCTTGATGGGCCATAATTCAGTTCTCTCCAATCGACCAAGTACAGTCAAAATCATCCAAGACGGCCACCAATTATCGAAGAGAAAAGCCGATATTTTAGACAGATAAACGTCTTGGACAGTGTCATAATATGGAAAGGAGAAAGTGAGAAGTGGTCGTTTGTGCAGGTGGTTGTTAGAGCAGGTTCAACTACACTTTGCTTTCCGAACGATTCTATCTGTATCCAATGCCAGCGGTAGGATGTGTTTCCCTGAACCACTTTTTTTAAAATATGGGCTTTTTTAAAATGTAGATTTTTAACCCCCACCCGACCCCCAACATCAACACCGTTTAGAGCATTTAATTTAATAGGCGGGCTTCGAACCGGTCTGTCAGGGCCAACCCGGGCTGAGAGTGATACAATATCCCAACAGAAAGGCTGAGATACTCGATAAAGATTCTCCCCACTTGGAAATCGAACTCGGGTCTGGGGGTTCTCGTGGCCTAGAGGTTAAGGTGTGGCCTCTCATTCAAAGGTCCCGGGTTCGAATCCGGGTAGCGACCGAAACATTTTCTACTCTAAAATTGTCTCCTTTCATCTCCTTTCCTGCTCTTTAGCAATGTTCCGTCGTCGTCTGCTTTCGTCTCCACTTTCTGCCCTCACCCCTCACCTCCTTTGCCCCCTTCTCTGGGCTCCTGACTCTTTCTACAGTCTTTCTACTGCTACTCCTTGGCTCCTTCTTTCAGCCACACCCCTGATCTTCTAGTAGAAAAGACCTACATCTAGCCTTCTCGGACAAGGGCGAAAAATCAGGGAGGGCCTGTGTGCAAGTTGCGCACGTTAAAGATCTCTTGGTGGTCTAAAATCGATAAGAGTAGGCTTCGGCCGCCACCCGGGCAAAATTCAAAATTTCCTACTAACTGAAAA
>NW_004799010.1:19034-20303 GCF_000002075.1 Aplysia californica | reverse complement strand
AGGAGGAGGAGGAGGAGGAGGAGGAGGAGAAGGAGGAGGAGAAGAAGAAGAAGAAGAAGAAGAAGAAGAAGAAGAAGAAGAAGAAGAAGAAGAACAAGAAGAACAAGAACAAGAAGAACAAGAACAAGAAGAACAAGAAGACTATATGCAGATAGAGCATGCATGGGCAAGCATGTTCTAGTCGCGGGCAGGGTTAAAAGATTCCGAATGCCTCACTGGCCAAAGCAGGAGAAAATTTGGTGAAATCGGTGGGAATACCCAATCTCTCAAAGGACAACAGGCGTTTGTGGTATAAAAAATTGGCTCATCATCATTCTCATCATCATCATCATCATCATCATCATCATCATCATCATCATCATCATCATCATCACTGCCTTTGTCACTCTGCATCAGAGTATAGGCCTCGAACAAACACTTTCCACCTTCCCATTTCCAGAGCTGGCCTCTTGGTATTATTCCATGTATCCCATACATGGTGCAAACATTCCACGACGCAATCAGGAGAGATTGGTTCGACGTAGAAGGTTTCGGGTTAGCAGAGTCCTTTCGTCGTCGTCCACTGTCCTTTATTGGTCCTGCTGATGCAGAAGATCCTCTGTCTCGATTCGTCGATTCAAGAGGCAAAAGACGTGAGTTCAATTCCCGTGAATGGAGGTCTACCGTATAAATCACACCCGTCCTTTGGAGATTCTTCATCTCTTTCGGCTAGGCGTTGGCCCTGGCAGGCTGATTTAATGCAGTCGGTTTAATAAGTCATATAAATTGTGTCGATTTGTCTATATTTCAAAACCATCAGAAAAAAATAATAGAGATGCTTTGGCCACATAAGTAGTCTGTTGTGTGAAAAGATAGGGGGACAAAACACAGCAGACACAGATGGCCTGAACAATTTTACTTTGCAGCAAATAACGCGATGAGAAAAACCGAGCTGATCAAGAAGACAGACAGCAGGAAGGAGTGGAATATCATGATTGTCAATGTCTGCTCCAAACTTGACGTTTTTACATGTACAATGTCAACAAACTCACCAGTCTCCGACCACGTGATGCATGATGAGGAAGACACAGGCAGAGTTGAGCACAAACAGAAACTTAGTCACCAAGTACAGACCGGTCAGGTAGGTGCCGAAACTGGGGACAGTACGGAGAGTCAGCCTTATCGACAGCAATGTGATCTGGAGGCAGATCTCTGACATTCATCACCCCCCCCTCTCTGTCTGTCTGTCTGTCTGTCTGTCTGTCTGTCTGTCTGTCTGTCTGTCTGTCT
>NW_004799010.1:16905-18195 GCF_000002075.1 Aplysia californica | reverse complement strand
AGCCCCTGTCTCACCTCTTCCCCCAGGAACAGAAGCAACAGCACCGGGTGGAGAGGAACTTCTTGGTGCGGACCACGGCGTTCCAGTTGAACTGTCTGTTGGCCTCCAGCCACCGGTCGATGTACTCTGACACAACACAAACATTGTCTTTGGTCCTTCTCTGTGTTGGTATATTATGAGTTATCTAGAAACACGGAACAAGCCTAATATAGGTAGGCTCTTCTCCGTGCTGCATGACTTTGCATTTTTAACCCTATCCGTACGCCATGGGGTCATTTTGTACCACCGGGGTTGTATTCTTCACATTTTAGAATACTTCTAGTTCGAAGATCTCTTTGAAACTTTCAGTATTTCTGAAAAAAAAAATCATTTTGACAGACTTCTATGCCAAGCGTACGGATTGGATTAACGAGTAAATTTCCTTTTTGAAAGTGGTGGCACAGAGTTCCCCACGTCGTATGGATACGATAGTAAAACACGACGTACGGATAAGGTTAAATTGTCCTGTCAGGTGTGTGTATGGGGGGGGGGGGCACAAATATTTTGTACAGGTTTGAAATGGCACAAAATTAAAGAAGGTGGAAAAAAGACGGTCACCTATTAAATGAGGCACTCCCAACCCCATTTACCATAATATGTATGTATATATACAAATGTATATACAAGTATACATATATATCACGCCTACAATTATATAAAGTAATAATAATGGTGTTGCAGTGAACTGTCTGTTGGCCTTCTGCGACTGGTCTGACACAACACAAACATTTTTCTATTGCCCTTTTCAGAACAGTCATGACTGTCTAAGACGGCCACTCATGGTCGAATATAAAAACGATTGTCTCAGCCAGGTGGAAATCTTACACAGTCAGTGTCATTATACTGTTTGACAAAAAAAAAGTGGGGGGGGGCCAATTGTATACATCTGTCCCTGCGGTTTTATGCAAAGAAAATTCTGAAATTATGCAAACTGATCCCAAAAATGTGATATTATGCGATTCTGTTAGGTTTAACAAAGAATGATAAAGGAAAATAATCAGAAATTATACAAAAAGTGATCAAATTTTGCTTAATGCATAAAACCCCGGGTACAGATAGGTGGCCCTTACAGCTGGTTAAGCTGTATTTGTATATAGTGCAATGTATTATATAACATCTCTCTTGTGTATTACACCAGTGAAAAGGATGCACCTCCTTTTAGCGAGCAGGTGGACGACTGTCTATCTCTCTACCCCACCCCCTACTCCAAAAGCCTGATCAACTGCCCATTCGAAAGAAAAATAGGGGGGG
>NW_004799010.1:0-10501 GCF_000002075.1 Aplysia californica | reverse complement strand
GAGAGAGAGAGAGAGAGAGAGAGAGAGAGAGAGAGAAAGAGAGAAAGACAGAGAGACAGAGGTAGAGACAAAGAGACAGAGATAAACAGACAGACATGGACATACACGAACAGACATGCGCACAGATACATAAAAGACTTATTGATTTTTTGTGCGAAATTTAGAAGACTGCAGGTTATTATTTGCATCAGGTTGAATTTGCCATGGAGTCGAACAGTTTTGAAAGAGAAGAACCCCCCCCCGACTCTTTAAACTAGAATAATACAAGTAACACTAACACCGATGCACACGGGAATCAACTAAATCTTGAATTCAGAATCAGGTCACTGATAGAGTCAAAATCAGGACATTTTGGTAGAAAGATAAGAATATGTCACCCTCGAGTCAACAACTCAATCACAGATCGATCACTTGTCAGAAAAGCAACCTTTGGACTGGACCGAAATCTCAGTCCTCTCGTCAGTGAAAATAAATCCGTGCTGTGGAGACCTGAATTCTGAATAGATTGTGGTAGGCTGCATGTGGTTATTTGCCCAAAGTAAACGAGAATTTGTTTGCTTTATCACACGTATGGCGCCGTACCTACACGTACACCTTTATAATATGTCTGTTTCCAAGTCCAAGTGTAAACAATTATTCACATCTCGAATCTCAAGCAAACTTGTCAAGAGAAATAGAAACTTGAGCAGATATCATCCCAAGAAAAGGGTTTGCCAAAAATAAAAGTAAAAGCTACAATTTCCCAGACTTTCTATTTTTGTTGAATTAATACCGGTAACACTATCTTCGTAACGTAAACCTTACCAAACCGGTAAATTACATAGATACAGTAATTATATACATAATATATAGACATGTGTACGTGCGCGCGCACCCTTGTGTGTGTGTGTGTGTGTGTGTGTGTGTGTGTGTGTGTGTGTGTGTGTGTGTGTGTGTGTTTGTGGGTGAAACAGTATAGGCATTAAACCCGTGCGAATGCTCTTAAAACGTCCAGAAAAAAATTAATTTAAAACAGAAATCTAAGCCTTTCAGATTCAATTTTAATCCGCATAAACAAGTTTTTGTTTTGTTTGGTTACTTTATTTTTCTTTATTTCAAGTGAAGAACATCATCAGATACGGCATAAAATTTGCAAATTATACATTAGTTATGCTATTCAAACCTCTACCTCCCGAAGGTTGGCCAGGCTCACTGACCAGCGACACCAGTTCTTGGGCTTATTATCGTGTTAAAAGAAACGAACGACACTCCCGTGTCTTTTTGATTTAGTACTTAGTCTTAGTAAGCTTCTTACAGCACTAGCAACACAATTAGGTCATAGCCTATAAGTGCCGAAGATAAGTTTTAGCTTTTGTAGAGGTTTTACGGCGCTTGCAACTGCATAAGGTCATATGAGCGCCAGAAGATTAGTCTGAGGTGTTACTAGTTACAAGAGAGTAACAAACATAACAAAGAAGGGGAGATAAGTACAACAGATGTTTCATAGGAAAGAAGAAGCAAACCACGCCAGAGCACCCGCCAACCACCCAGGCCGATAATTTTTATGAGTTACAAGACAGTGAACAACCCAAAAAAGGAGAGATAAGGACGATAGATAGATGTTTGATAAGAAAGAAGGAGTAGACCACACCAGAGCACCTGCCAACCACACACTCCCGTGTCTTTATCCCTTTCCTAAGACTAAGAAAGGAGAGAATCATACAGCACCAAAATTGCTAGCCAAAGTCATCCGCATTGCAGTCCAGCATGTTTTAGTTTTTAGTAAGAGTTGTATGGCACTTGCAACAGAAATAGGTTATAAGTGCTGAAGATTAAGGGCGTTGGTTGAGAGTAACATAGAGCTACAGGATGATAAAGAAAACAACAACAACTATACAACTTTTTTTTCCAAATATCTCGCACAAAAATTGCACTAGAATGGTGCAATTTTGAACAGATGTAATTCATTCAAAAGAAATTTGTTTGACAATTTATTTTCCAAAACGGAAATGCCTTTTAAAAAAAAAAAAAAAAAAAACCCCCACCAATTTAAAGATCTCGTAAGGAAAGTCATGAAATAATTGGTTTGTTCTTTCCTTTCATTTTATTTAAAACAATCTAATCTTTCAATCCCTGTAACCTTTAAACAATATTTCTTTTCTCTTACAGAGTTTTATAGAACATATTTTTTTTAAATTCTGGAATTCCAAGAACCAATGGTCTGTGTCCTCCTTTGAACTCGACACACTTACTTTAACGCTTTGTTCGTAATGTTCAGTGGTGGCCAAACACGAAGATCCACTCAACCATGAGTACTCATAGCCACACACACTGTACACCTTACAGTATGGAGCTGTTTCTAGAGACAATAAAGGGGGGGGGGGTGAGGTTGCCCAAAAAGACAGCATTTGTGGAGTTGATATACCCTGAAAGGTGAATATGGGCTTTGCCAGGGAACCAGATTTCAAAGAGAGGAAATGTTCACGCTTTTCATGACGATCGAGGAATCAAGAACACATTGCTATCTTCTGATAGCTTAGCGAACGGGAAAAAATGCTATGCCTACAGTCGTAGATGAAAATCTGCCTTGAGAATGCGGACCGTTGAGATGAAGGAAAGTCATTGCTGCAGACAACGTCTACGGACAGACGTATCAGGGGCTCACCTACTGCATTCTGGACCCAAGTGACGTTTAAAGTAGGGGCGTGACCGGTGTGTTTGACCTGAGTGGTCGTTTTGTCTGGGAATGTTCTGTTCTGATTCTCTACATGTCCTAACTGATTGACCATTTCCACTATTGACATCAAAGAAGGCCTTAAAGGGCACTTTAACATTATTTCCGTATCTTGAGCGAAACTAAAGAAATGAGTTGGTGGTGAGGAAATGTTTAATACAAAACGCTCTCTGCTACTCATCTTAACCATAATCTCAGTAAATAAAGGAAACTTAGGAAAACCTATTTGTAAACTTCTGTTGGTCTGTTTGACTATTGTAGTTTGCAATATGACGCAATCGTTGGGATTTTAGTGGTAGGGCTAATGCGAAATAGTGCGTCAAGCTACAAAAAATGGGGACATAGCTGAAAATGGGTTGTTGTTTTTTTTTACGCGCTATGTAGAGCAAAACAAGTCTGTGGATTTATCTAAAATGAATATCAGACAAATTCCTTTTGACTTCCAAATGTGTACAAATTTGAAAAGCAAAACTTCCATGTGGAGGAAAATATTAACAAGAAAAGTTGCCCAGCTGTTGTTTTTATTTTTTTGGATCATCCTGTACAATGAAAGGGAGGAAGGGAGATTTATAGTATATGGAAAATAGTTTGATAGGAAAGAAGGAGCAAACCACATCAGAGCACTTTTACTTTTACCCTCTTGTAGTGACTGAGGGTCGTTTGAGTTATATATAGATTTGTAGAGACACAGCAAGGACCATTTTGTGTCTTGAAAAAGTAAGACATACAGACACAAATAGAACAGTGTTTACAAAGATCCAAGGCTCAATGGTACAAAACCAACAAGAGGATACCAAATCAGAAAAATAATTATTACAAACGTGTGCAAACTTTGAAGAAATACATGGAGGCTTCTTTTATACTATAAGAATAATTTTTTTATTCATTTGACAGAGAAAATGAAGTACAATCAAACATTGCATGACCATGAAGACAGCAGCATTACAAACAATTATTCTTCATCAGTTCGTAACTTCCCACGAGAACAACTCCCGTCACTCCACAGATGAAAAAACAACTTAAGATGGAGTGTCCACTTGTCCAAACAGTTGAGTCAATGTAAGACAACCATCTTAACTAAACCTTCCATTACTCAGTACTGAAATCTGTTGGGTTACTTTCCGACAGCGGCATACGTACCAGACGACGGAAATCGCTTGCGACATGGCCCCGAAAAATTAAATTTCATGTACATGTAGTCTACTTTCGGCAAAATTGGACCAACGTAGTCGAACCAGAGATAATCTAATTTTTTTTAATCTGTTTGGAAGGGCCATAGTCACCATTTACACAAATTTGGAAGAACCAGACAAGTGCACACTCCACTTTATACTTTATACCATTCCACATGATTGATAGATGATAGAGATAATGAACATACGTTTCATTCCATTTGCTGATATATCTCTTGAAGCAATTGCCTAAAAGAACAACAAAACAAACGATGCTTTCATATGTACCAAATGCGTCACACGAAAAAACTTAATGAAAACTAAAGCGATGTATCTAAACTCTAACCATACACGATCTTACCCTCACCTCTAATGGGACACACTTTCATTCAAGGCCAAATAGAACAATCATACAAACCCGCGGGCGCTCACACAGTACCGCCGGACATCCCATCAAACAAAAAGATATGTTTATCGCCAAGACCGAACAGTGACACACAACTGAATAATATATCATTTATATAAGTTTGCGCAGAGTGACAAATGAGGGTGAAATTTGTTCCCCATTGTGAGAGAGAGCCAGAATCACGCAGCCCAGGAGTAGTATTACAATGTATCTAAAAGAACAAGAAATGAAATAAATCAAGTGTCAATTTCCGAAAGAAGAAAGAATATAATATAACGTATTTACAGTCATTTTATGAAAAAGAGGGTTTTGTTTTATGTATAGAAGGAAATCAAAACGATTCGACGGTATGTGCGCCATCAACTTTTATTCTCTTCTACCACACATTGTGCATGACAACATATAAAACAAATTTGATTAATTAAGTAACTAC
This sequence comes from Aplysia californica, assembly GCF_000002075.1. Lineage (NCBI taxonomy): Eukaryota > Metazoa > Mollusca > Gastropoda > Aplysiida > Aplysiidae > Aplysia > Aplysia californica. The sequence goes on along the minus strand of NW_004799010.1, from coordinate 5,777 downwards.
GCTCCATGCGCGACAGTTCAACATGTACATCATGTGCATAATAATATATTATTGTTCTCGGAAAGGAAAAAGGGAAACGGTAAAAGTGGACACGCAACAACACCAGTCTTTTCACTTTCGCTCACACACACACACACACACACACACACACACACACACACACACACACACACACACACACACACACACACACAAGACACAATCTAAAAGAAAAGAACGAAGTCTGGCTTAGCTTCAACTGCAAACATCGAATTCATCCCATTGTCATCTTTGATTAAGGTTCGTTTGGGAATCTTTTAAAAAGACCGCGAGTAAGGAAATACAGAGATGGCGATAACATATTAACGCACACACACGCAAAAATACAAAAGAAACTCAGAATCATTGCAGAGGCTCTGACAAAATTAATCATGGAATGATTTTTGCTATGAGACTAAGGGAGACTGAAGCGAGGGATAATGAACATCGCTGGAATTTGTACATGACATTAGCGGAAGTGCTTATACGTCAGATGTGTGCGAGCCATACAGCAACAAAAGGGAATTTTTCCACAAGCTGCTTGGGGGCACACGTTCAATGACGTAACCACTACATGCATATAGTGGCGATGACGCCTTCTACATAGGAATGCTTGTATAGGTAAATTACTGGCATGTTGTCATAAATGGAACAAGTTGACAGGGAAGAACAATAAAACTAACAAGTGAACTCGAAAACTACAGAAATAAGTACATTAACAAAGGGTCTAAAAAGGAACCACCCACTGCATAACCAGATCATGGTTTTGTAATAACCATTTGACGAGCTCAGGCTAAGACTAAGGAAATAAAACAAAATGGTGAAGCTTGCCAAACTTAATGACTAGAGCCATAACAAGTATATTATTACCCCCCCCCCCCCCAACCAAAAAAAAACCCCAAACCATTCTTCCATATTACATCAAATTCAATCAGAAAAAAAGAAGAAATGAAATCCTAACTGAACCCCCCCCCAAAAAAAAACAACAACCCCAAAACAAAACAACAACAAAACAAACAAAACAGGTGTACATTATTTTCGTTAATAAAAAAAAGTAAACCAAAATAAGAAACATGGAAATAGTAATGATAAATCACGATACGTACATTCTCAATCACTAAAACCTGATACAAAATTCTGTCTCAGCGAAGACTCATGGTACATTAGCCGGTGCAACGTATGGAAAAAAACTAGTGAAAATTTTGATTTCGTTGTGCCTCGGAAAAAAAGATGAAATGCAATGTTGCAGGCAGGCCCATTCCAACGCCTTAAAAGTACATGAATATAAAAATACAGGCGTATTTTCTTTTATTGTAAAACATCACCCAAAATTCACAGTTTGCATAGATTGTTGACCATAAAATATGACATCTTAAGGCACTTGGCCGATAAATACAGTACATACTTTCTATGAAAAAGGCACATGCGCTGCAGGCACAATGATTTCAACAATAGAAGGGGGAAATTCAAGAAAGTTAAAAAAAATAGATGATGCAAAGAGATGGTCGTGAAAAACTCATTGACAGAAACTGACATGCACAAAACAGCACGATAATGATATATATATATATGGAAAAAAGGTTTTATGTGTACATGTATTCGGAAGACGTTTGATTCATTGTTGCTCTTTCATCGAGATGAAAGACGTTCGTAAAGACAATATATATGAAATTTCTTACAAAAATTACCAGCGAGTTTCAAGCCAGGTAGCGGGGGACATGAAATTTCGCTCTACAGATATTTTTAAATGCCAGTATAATTTTACGAGTGTAGAACTGTGATTTACTAAGAAAGTCTCTACCGTTTCAGCCTAGACTAGACCCACATGAATCGTGCAAATCGTTTTGCCAGACATTGACTTGAAATACAAACTAATTGTTATTACGTCAGTAGCATGAAACAAACGGAACAAGTCTTTTTTTGACGAGCGCGGTCAACACTGGCATTGCGGTATGGTGAGACTCCAGGAAATATCGCAAAGCAAGAACCTTGATTGCCTTGACGGTAGAAATACCTCACGCCCAATGGTCACATAGCTACAAAACTCCAATTTGCGAGCCCAGCAGCTTTTCGTATCTCGATATAATTTTGGAGAAGTGTACGAAGACGATTTGCTTCGACCCACCACACAGGGCCAACACGGGCCATATGGTGATACACCCAAACAGAAAAATGCATAGAGTCGATTAAAAAAAAATATCCGCCACGAGGGCATCGAACTTCTATGTCTTTTGCATACACAAAAAAAGACCAAAACCTGACCACGACACCACGGTGGGCGAAAAGACTAGTAAAAGAGTGGCAACGCCTTCAGTTGAAATTTACCGCACCCTTCAAGCACGGAAGGAACACTGACACAAAGACGAGTAATACAGGTACATAAAATGAGACAAAGGCAGAACTCACTTCGTTGTTCATACAAGAGTAAAGTAACTAGTAACGCCCATTTGTAGGTTACAACTCTAAACATCTTTCAGAATGGACCTCAAATCTGCAACATGACAAAGTGGAAAAAAGTATTAAATTTATTCTTTCGATGTTTAAGATCACTAGTGTGGAGTAGTGGGAAATTGGTGATCTCGCCACATCAAAATAAAAAATACCCTTTAAAACTATTTTTTTTTAAAGAATGACATAAAAAGGGGTAAGGTGGAGAAGAGATTTACGGTAACTCCCACTTTGTGAAAACGTAAGGTTTCATTTGAGAATTACAGAGCTTATTTCAGCAGTGGGTTCTGGCGTGAAGAGACTCCCCCAACACTGTAAAGTTATTGTAGATCTATGCAAGACACCTGACTTTGGTATCCATTTCTGACATGACAGAGGTAAGTGGGCGGACAGCCTTTACAAAACCCACAGAACTATCAGCGGACATGGAGACCCCGTTGGAGACTTGAATCGGGTCCATAGCACCGCTGTCGAGCTCGATACCAACAGAGATAGCGAAGCATCTGACAAGTATACTAAATACTTCATGTATATTTCTCCATGTCAATTCAAACTCAGATTGTGACGCGTTCAAGAATTATACAGCATCACCTCCACGTCAAAAAGGCAGTTTGTGACAGGTTTACTACCCAGCAGAAGCTGGTGTTCGCCTTGAACGAGGAGCGGTGTGGGAGAGGACAAGTGTAGTGTAAAGTGTCTTTCCCAAGGGCACAGTGCCGGGCCCACTCTGTTCAGATATCAAATCTGCAACCCCTTGATTGCTGTCCAACACCATAAAGAGCACCTACGCCAACACATGGCATTAGTCAAGAAAGAAAAGTAAAGAAAAATGTTTTAAAAATAAACGACATAAAGAGAATGTGGTTCGATAAAACTAAAAACCAACAACGACCACGGCAAAAACTAGCTGATTAGAAATACCTACCTCTACATAAAGCAATATCTTAGACAATAAAACATTTAGAGTAATGCTGAATATAACCAGGAGGCTGAAACTGTCATAACTACGCAATTTCCGGTGACCCAAACTTAATTTTTGTGACAGGCATCAGGCAAGTAGTATGAAACGTTTACTCATAATAAAAACGATTTTTTAAAACAAAAAACATCATTTTAGTCTCCCCCCCCCCCCAAGAAATACTATTCTAACTTGCCTGTTAAAAGCTAAGCCAAACATTTAACAGTATCCTGCTAAACATTTACATTGTATAGTTATGTCCGCTGGTTAATACGAGTCTCCACCAAAAAAACAACAACTAATGGTTAAGAAAAGTAGAAAAACAATACAAAGCTGGATCCTACTTTCTGAAGGAGAGAAAAAAAAGCCGTGGAAGTGACCAAGACTGTCAACTCATCTGTAAAGGGGAAGAAATTACTTCCCAAAGACTGCAAATAAAAAATAAAAACAAGTCCTCTTTGAATGGGGTGAGAACTTATTTGAAAAAATAAAAAAGTTAAGCCTGTGAGTCCGGTCCGTAGTTCTCGTTCTCAGCATCCAGGCTCTTCTTGATGAGCGGCTTGTCCTTGTAGATGCCCCACAGCTTGCGCACGATGTCAGACAGCAGGATGTCGCTGGTGTTGCGAGCGATGATGCGCAGGATGAAGACGCCGTCGTCACGGAGATACTGGTCGGCGAACTTGCGCACCAGCTTCTTCTCTTCCTCGCTGCGGATCTCGTCCAGGATCTTCAGGTACTTCTTGACGTACGCCACGCGGTTGCGCAGGAAGAGTGCGCGCCAGATCCAGAAGAGGAAATTTCCGCAGGTGCACACGGCAACGAAGACGAACCAGAACCAGAGGAAAATGAAGATCTTCTCGTTGAACAGGTTGATGGGCAGGACGCACTGTACCGTGTGGGTCTGGATGTTCTGCAGTTGTCGGATCTCGAAATCACAGAGCGTGACCTTGGGGAAACGTGGAGAGTCGCGCCAGTAGCGGTCGTTAGCCAGGCCGTCCAGCACCTCGAAGCCGTACAGGTTATACCAGTCGCCCATGAAGCCGTTGAGCAGGAAAAACTGGATGATGACGTTGACGACGTAGAGCACCTTCACAAAGATGTACAGACCGGTCAGGTAAGTGCCGTCGCGTTTGGAGCAAAGGAAGCACATGACGCGAGACGCCTTCTGGCGCATGCGCACAAGAGCGTTGTACCGGTATTGTCGGTGAGCCTCCAGCCAGCGGTCCATGTACTTGGCGATGTGTCCTACCGTCTCCTCCCTCTTCTCCGAAGCGCCGATCTGAGTGCCGGCCGTCATGGTGACAATCTTGTCCATGTTGATGCCCGAGCCGCCGTTGAACATCCTCCAGAGAAGAGCCGGGAACTTGAACATGAAAGCCATGAACAGCAGGATGATGGGCACCCACTGGTAGTAGGTGAGCTCCTCGCTGTTGCGGTTATCTCTGTCCACAGGAATGGGCGTGTCCATGGGGATGTAGTATGTGTTCTTCACCCAGCAGTAGCTCTTGGTGTACGCCGTGAAGGAGCCCGTGAAGTGTGCCGGGCACCAGCACTCGATCGGGTTGCCCACATACTGACCGCCGCTGATGAACACGGCGAAGATGGCCAGGAGGATGACGGTGTACAGGTGGTTCAGACGGTCCACCCAGTCGTCGTCATTGCTCGAGGTAAGCTTGGAATAGGAGGCGAAACCCCCGAGGATAGCTGAGACTCTGAAACATTCGAGAGAAAAAAGGCGATATGAATATCAGTCCATCGGTAAAACAGGAAAAAACCCCAAAGGCGAAATGAATATCAGTCTACGGTAAAACGTCTTTTTTAAAGTTAAGAGAAGCATATCGATTGAAGCCATTTAGTGCGATATATATGCAGACAAAAACAATAGAAGAAAGGGAAAGTGTTGAGCCAACCGGTGACGCCCTCCAGCTACTCACTAAAACAAACCCCCAACTCCTTTGAAGTGAAAAGAGCTCTATGTACACAAAATGAAAACACGTACATGAAGTAAAAACAAAGGAAGTCGATTCAACGGTGATTCACAATATATGCACAATGTATTCTCATGAAATATCAAGAAAACGAATCCAGGATGGCCAAGACCAAACGCTACTAAAAGTTACAACGCGGAATTATACAGCACCAGTGATCACAATAGGCTACATGTCGTCATGAAGAAGAACAACAGAAACAGTAGATAGTAGGAGTAAGTTTTAGTTTTAGTAGAGGTTTTACGGCGTTCGCAACTGCATAAGATCATATGAGCGCCAGAAGATTAGAGGTGTTACAAGAGAGTAACAAACATAAAAAAGAAGGGGAGATAAGGACGATAGATGTTTGATAGGAAAGAAGAAGC
>NW_004799009.1:21079-41722 GCF_000002075.1 Aplysia californica | reverse complement strand
TATACATGTATTCATGTATTATATATTGTATATTTATATGGCCTTATTGTGTACAGAGGGTGCGGTGGCGGAGCGGTTAGTGCGCTCTTCTCCGAAGCGGAAAGTCCGGGTTCAAGCCTCGGTTTGGACTCAGATTTTTTTCACCCCCTCCTGCCCACCCAGCAGTAATGGGTACCTGACTTCGAGTTGGGGAAGTAAAGGCGGCGTGGAAAGGAACTGGCCGCCCTACCACAATATGCCGAAGGCCCAGGAAGTTGTCTCACTAACAAGGCAATCCCCAATGTCCGGATCGGATGCGGGAACAACTTTACTGTGTTGCAAGTGCCGTAAAACTCTTACTAAAACTTTAAAAAACCAAACTCTCTGATCCTCAGTTGGTGGGAGCGGCCATCTTTGGCGTGTTGCTATGGCTACGGCTGGACTTCTGGACCAACGAGTACCTGGAGATCGACTCGAGCCTGGAGCGCTACCTGGTGCTCATCTACATCGCGCTGGCCTCGGGGGCGGTCATCGTGGTCTTCTCCATCCTGGGACTGGTCGGGGGGTGTCTACGGAAGAAATGGCTCATCGTTATTGTGAGTAGTGCACTCTTACTGTCCAAGATCTTTGGTTGTCTCTTTAAACCACACTTTTAGAGAAAGGGAGAGAAAGAGAGATAAGAGATAGAGAGAGGAAGATAGAAAGAGACAGAGAGAGAAAGATAGAAAGAGAGACACAGAGAGATAAAGACAGAGAGAGAGGGAAAGATAGAGAGAGAGAAAGACAGAGAGAGAAAGATAGAGAGAGAGATGGAAAGATAGAGAGAGAGAGAAAAAGACAGAGAGAGAAAGATAGAGAGAGAGAGAGAGAGGGAAAGATAGAGAGAGAGAGAAAAAGACAGAGAGAGCTAAAACAAACTCAGACAGTACTTTCCCTTAGCGTGTGAGTGTATGTGCGTGTCTCCACAGTACTTATAATATATGAGGCAGCGTGCTGGAATCAGGCTCTCGTCAAAATAATCAAAGTGAAGAAACTTGCATTTTTCCGCAGGTTTGTGAATTTTCATCAACTTTTTGTTTTTTGGCTCAACACCTTTCATGCCCATAAATATCCATTTATCTTGAATACAAGTCGAGATATTTGCAAATGAAGGAGGTGGGTGTTACCTGTTTTCAGAGGTAAAATTAGTGAGAAAATGGCGGCCAAAGATAAGTTATTTCCTTAGCTTAAGAGTTCGTGGTTACTGAAAATTTACATTTTTTATGCTTTTAATCATCGTTTTACAGAAAAATCCACACAGAAATGAGTTCTATTAAGGTGATACCAATAACTCTTGATGCCCAAAAATTGACGAGATCCTGATTACACCATGATGCCTCGCATATATGCCATATTTGTGTTGAAAATGCTGATGTAAAACTCTTACTACAACTAAGTGAGTGGGCGGTTGGCGGGTGCTCTTGTGTGGTTTGCTTCTTCTTTCCTATCAAACATCTATCGTCCTTATATCCCCTTCTTCTTTTTTATGTTTGTTACTCTCTTGTAACACGTCTAATCTTCTGGCGCTCATATATATGACCTTATGCAGTTGCGAGCGCCGTAAAACCTCTACTAAAACTAAAACTAAAACAACTAAGTGAAACTTTCATTCCCTCACCACTGTGTGTTTGTGTGTGTGTGTGTGTATCTCTACAGTACCTTGCGGCCATCTGTATAGCCATCGTGCTGACGGTCTCAGCTGTGGTCTATGGTATCATCTACAGAGAAGAGGTGAGTACATCCCCCCCCCTCCCCCGTTTTTGTCCGCCATATTGTCCAGTATCTGGAGCAGATTGGGTTTTTTATCGCATCGTCCGTCATTCAACGTTGTAGAGTTTCAAAGTACTAGGTCTTCTGGAAAAAGCCCAGAACTGTTTTATGTCGCTCAAGACTATATATTGTTATACGGAATGTTTAATTCGTCTAAACACGTTATTATTTTGAGAAGAGGAATGAGACTAGGACCCACGTTACCATTTTAAGAAGAGGAATGAGACTAGGACCCACGTTACTATTTTAAGAAGAGGAATGAGACTAGGACCGTTCGACAAGCCTCATGAAACTGTACAACCACACACTTGATTTTCACTTTTTCAAAATTTTGACATACTTCACTGTTGGTTGACAGCGATTGCCTGTAATTGAAGAGAGTAGGATCTATGTCTTAAGCATGTTGTTTTAATATGTAATTTAGAATTTGTGTCTGTATCTGAATCAGGTTGTATTTATCTGTAATTTAACATTTTATATGTATTTGAAGCAGATTGATTTTATCTGTAATGTACTAGGATTTGACTATACATCTTAGAGGATTGTTTTTATCTGTAATTTAGCATTTTCTCTCTCTCTCTCTCTCTCTCTCTCTCTCTCTCTCTCTCTCTCTCTCTCTCTCTCTCTCTCTCTCTCTCTCTCTCCCTTCCTCTCTCTTTCTCCCCCCTCTCCCTCCCTGTGTCCACGTCTAACTCTCTCCCACTTTCTCTCTCTCCGTGTGTCCAGCTGGAGGAGACGGTGGTCCGTGACAACCTGGTCAAGAACATCATCCAGGCCAAGTACGTGGACGACAGAACCAGTCGCGTGCGGCGCGCCATCGACATCATGCAGTCCGAGGTACGGTAATAGGGCTGGGGGATCGATTGTCTCCTTATTTCCTTCTCTAGTTTTTAATTGATGGTTTCCTTATTTCCTTCCTAGTTTTTAATCAGTTGTTTTGTTATTTCCTTCCTTGTTTTTGATTGATTGTTTCCTTATTTCCTTTCTAGTTTTTAATAAATTGTTTCTTTATTTCCTTCTTAATTTTTAATCGATTCTTTTGTTATTTCTTTCCTAGTTTTTAAGTGATTGTTTCCTTATTTCCTTTTTAGTTTTTTTATTGATTGTTTCCTTATTTCCTTTCCAGTTTTTAATTGATATTATTTCTTATTTCCTTCCTATTTTTCTATTGATTTTTTTGTTATTTCCTTCCTAGTTTTTAATTGATTTTATTTCTTATTTCCTTTGTGGCTGAATTGTGCCAGATGACCCGAACGGATAATTTTTTTATTGCGCCAGGTGACCGCAAAGAGTTAAGGTTGAGGGATCTAAATTGTGTGGACAGGGGAGTAACAATACCTATATCGAAATATTTGTAAGTTTTCCCCCCAGCTGGAGTGCTGCGGAGGCAACATATGAGGGCGTCTCTTAACCCTATCCATAGGTCTTGTTTTACTATCGTATCCATACGACGTGGGGAACCCATGTGCAACCACTTTCCAAAGAGGAAATTTACTCGTTAATCCGATCCACACGCTTTGCATAGCAGTCTGTCAAAATGATTTTTTAAGAAATACTGAAAGTTTCAAAGAGATCTTGGTACTAGAAGTTAAGTATTCTAAAATGTGAAGAATACGACCCGGGGGTACAAAATGACCCCAGGGTGTACTGATAGGGTTAAGTGATCTAAATTGTGTGGATGGGGAAGTAAAAATACTTACATTGAAATGTTTGTAAATGTTCCCACCAGCCGGAGGGCTGCAGAGGCAACAGCACCCTCTCTCAGTTTCTTCACTTTGATCATTTTGCCGAGCGCCTGATTTCACCACGCTGCCTGACATATAAGCCCGCCTCTTAAATGACCTAAATTGTGTGGATGGGGAAGTAAAAATACCTACGTTGAAATATGTAATCAGGCGCTCGTCTATTTTTGGGCATAAGGGGTTATTGGTATCATTTTAGAGTCTGTTCATTTGCCTTCCTTTTGGTGAAAAAATATCCATGTTGAATAGAAGTCGAAATATTTGCGATTGAAGGAGGTTAGGGTAGCCTGGTCTCAGAGGCAAAATTAGCGAGAAAATGTCCGTCAAAGTTTGGTGCCTTCCATATCCTGAGAGTCATTGGAAACGGAAAATTGACATTTTTCTGTGACGTTAATCAATGTTTTTCGCTAAAACCCAGACAGAAATGTGCTCTTTAATGGATATGAAAGGTGTTGAGCCGATAAACAAAAAGTCGATGAAAATTCAAAAACCCGCTGGAAAAATGCCAGTTTCTTCACTTTGATTATTTTGCCGATGGCCTGATTTCACCACGCTGCCTCACATATAAGTCCGCCTCTTAAATGATCTAAATTGTGTGGCGTCGGTGGCCTAGTGGTTAGGCTCTCGGACTCGCAACCGTAAGGTCGTGGGTTCGTATCCCGTCAGGGGCCCGACGTTGTGTCCTTGGGGAAGGCACTTTACACAAATTTTCCTCACTTCACCCAGGTGGGAATGGGTACCCAGCTATAGATAGTGAAAGATCTTGTCCGTTTGTTAGTGTTTGAGCGCTTAATCAGCTGCTTGCACTGTATGCTTCCCGGGAAGCTGAGAATGTTTCGGAGTGTTCTATGGTCTGCTGGGGTAATAATATAGTGTAAAGCGCATAGAGCCTGCTGTTGAGTGGGGATGTGCACTATACAAATGCTATTTATTATTATTATTATTATTATTATTATTATTATTATTAGAAATGCCTACATTCAAATATGTTTGTAACTCTCCCCACCAGCTGGAGTGCTGCGGAGGCAACAGCCCCAACGACTACCTCGAGTCCACTTGGGCCTTGGAGGGCGAACGCAAGACTCAGGGGCTGGTGCCAGCCTCGTGCTGCACGGACTACCTCCGCTACAACGACCCGGACCAGCTGTGCCGCATCTACCTGCCCGACACCAGTCAGACGAGGAGTCCGGACATCTGGCAGCGGGTACCGTAGCCACGCTTGTTTTTTTTGGGTTTTTTTTTCGGTGTAGCCTTTTCTGTTTTCTTCGTGTCTCTCTGTCTGTGTTGTTTCTCTCTTTCTCTCTGTCTGTGTTGTTTCTCTCTTTCTCTCTGTCTGTGTTGTTTCTGTCTTTCTCTCTTTCTGTGTTGTTTCTCTCTTTCTCTCTGTCTGTGTTGTTTCTGTCTTTCTCTCTTTCTCTCTGTCTGTGTGTCTGTGTGCGTCTCCCTCTGCCTCTCTCTGTCTGTGTCTGTCTCTCTCTCTCCCCCTCCTGCTCGCTTTCACTCTGTCTGTTTCTCTATCGCTCTCTGTATGAGTGTATCTCCCTCTCTCTCCCTCTCTCTCCCTCTCTCTCCCTCTCTGTCTCTCACACTCTCCCTCTCTCTCTCTCTCTGTCTCTCTCACTCTCTCTCTCTCTCTCTCTCTCTCTCTCAAAAATGCACATGCACGCGGATATGCTCCCACACACAGGTGTGTGCACGTGCGTGCTCGCGCGCACACATACACACACACATGCACTCTCTCTCACTCACAAACATACACACACCCACACACACACACTCACACATACACACACAAACACATGCATTCAGTTCAGACACACTTGCACACACATACACACACACACACACACACACACACACACACACACACAAACACATGCATTCAGACACACTTGCACAGAAACAATTCTACGCTCACCATTTTGTTTGCTTATTAATCCCATATTATAGTTGTGTCATTAACTGTCTTTTTGTTTGTAAATGCAACTTAGTAAATTTTCAGTCATTTTCTCAAAATCCCAGGGGTATACCTGTCGAGTAAGACTCTTCCAAATTCACCTGATTGTCGTTAGCCCTTTTCTCTACTCTTCGATCTTCTACTCCGGGTTTTTCAACAGTCGGATGGTGTTAGAGCATATAGGTGAAGAGTGCTGACAAAATGAGTTTCTTCTCGCAGTCCACAAATGGAGATATTGGCCAAAAATCGACATTAGGGTCAAATTTGTAGATTTTTTATTGATGCCATATTCTTTAAATATAACCTGTCTTTCATTGTTTTATACTTTTAAACATTGTTAAAACTTCACCTATAAAGGCCCGGTTACACGTAACGATAAATTGTACAAAAACTGGACGATCCAGCGATCATACGATAAATCGTCAGGTGTAACCGCAAAATTGTACAAAATTTGGACGATTGAACGATGGTTCGGAGACTCGGTCGAGAAATCAAGCACTGCTTGATGTTTTCCGTGCGATCACGGTCACATTTGGGGGAGACGCCCCGTGACGTAGATTCACTTTGAAGTTTGCTGCAGCGCAGAACTAAACTCAGGGCTAAAAATTTTTTAAATAATTATCGTAGGTAAAAACTGATTTCATATTCGGAATCAGCCTCTCAAAATAAGCAAAGTTGTTAGCGAAGAACCTGATTTGGTACATTATTATGTATATTTTAGCAATTTTATTATTCAGTTGATCGTCAAGGGTGAAGCTGTGGATCAAGGTCACTTGGTGTGTTGCATATCTGCGGTCAAGTCAAAGCGTCCGGTTCTACACACAACACGGTAGGCCTACAGTATGGCCACCCTTTTCTAAAGACACTGTTCTGCTATATCAAAATGTACAGGGAAAAGTTGGGATAGAGAGACACTGTTCGCCTTTCATTCATTAGGTCCAGAGCTCGAAACCTAAATATAGAGTACAAGCAAATCACTGTCATCGCAAAGAGACATGGTGGCTTTATGACGATGAATCTCTTCGATCGAAAGAAAACTGGACAATAGATTGGAACGTGTGAACAGACAACACAGTTCAATAAAACGGACAGTTTTCTCATACGACGAATCTGATACAATAATAATTTATCGTTGCGTGTAACCGGGGCCTAAGAGTGATGTATCTATTTCCTTAAGGCTTGAAATCAAAGAAGTAACTCTTTTTGTTAGCACGCTTCACATGTGTTTCATTGTCTAAATTAATTTCTCCTTTTTCCGTCTCTTTTCCTCAGGGTTGTCAAGATGAGCTGAAGGATTTCCTGGACTCCTACGTGGTGGTTGTCATAGCGATAGGGGCTGTGTTTTTCGTGTTAATGGTAAGTCCAACAGACGTCGTTAAGGGCATAATATTCATACACTGAGGACACACATTTTGGTAATTGAACAAAGCTTGAAGAAGGAACTTGAAAAAAAAAAAGAAGAAAGGCTTAATTTCATTATTCATATAGATTTTTGAGGAAAAAAAAGGAAATAAAACTTCATTGTTCATATGTGAGGCATCGTTGTGGAATCAGGCTCACGTCAATTTTTGGGCACATCGAGTTATTGTTATCATCTTAAAGCTAGTTCACTTGTCTTTATTTGAATGAAAAAAATATCCGTTTATCTTAAATACATGTCGAGATATTTGCGAATGAAGGAGGTGGGGGTCACCTGTTTTCAGAGATAAAATGGCAGCCAAAGATTACTTATTTCCTTAGCTTAAGAGTCCGTGGTAACTGAAAATTTACTTCTTTTGTGCCTTTAATCAACGTTTTTCAGAAAAATCCACACAGAAATGAGTTCTTTAATGGGCATGAAAGGTTTTGAGCTCAACAACAAAAATTTGATAAAAATTCACAAACCTGCGGAAAAATGCCAGTTTCTTCACTTTGATTATTTTGACAACAGCCTGATTCCACCACGCTGGTTCACATATAGATTTTTGAGGGAAAAAAAGGAAATAAAACTTCTTTATTCATATCGATTTTTGGATTAGTTTTTCTTTGTCTGAAATTTTAGAAAGGCAGGCTTCAACATATTATATACTCGGATATGTGCAAAAATTTTTTCTTCTGATTTCTGTAATATAATTCGAAATCTTTTGTCTTGTGTTTCAGCTGGTGTGCCTGATCATCTGCTCGGTGTACATCCACCTGCTCAACTCGCTGTACGTGCCGCAGCCCGACGACATCGTCTACGACATGGCCCACAACCAGGAGAAGTCGCCGTACCCCTCCAGGGGAGACTACCGCGAGTACTACCACTGAGGGCCCCGCCCCACCACAGACTCGAACCCCGGCCCTATAGACACTGCTGTCACAGAGAGGACTAACTAACTATCAACGAGTGACAACGACCGTGCTCAAGCAAATCTGGAACAACTAAGTCTAAGTCTACTCTCTGTGTCTCTCTCTGTGTCTCAAGTTGGAAGAGGAAGAGGAGTATACCGCGGAGAAGGAGTAAGGAGTATACCACGGAGAAGGAGTAAGGAGTATACCAGAGAGAAGGAGTAAGGAATATATACCACGGAGAAGGAGTAAGGAGTGTACCATGGAGGAGGAGTAAGGAATATATACCACGGAGAAGGAGTTACGAGTATAGCACACAAAAGGAGTAAGGAGTATACCCACAGAGAAGGATTAAAGAGTATACCACAGAGAAGGAGTAAGGAATATATACCATGGAGAAGGAGTGAGGAATATATACCACAGTGAAGGAGTAAGAATATACACCACGGAGAAGGAGTGAGGACTATATACCACGGAGGAGAAGTATATTCTGTGCCAATTCTTTGCTTTGTCTTATGCGGGGTGGGCTTACAGTTTGCTGGCAGGTCCTGTGCGCCGACTCACAGTTCTACGACCACTGCTTTATCGTTGTGAAAAATTCCACACATTGTTGGGTAACAACCACAACAACAACAACAACAGTAACAACAGCAGTGACAAGGCGGCAACAATAACGACAACAGAAACAACAAACTTAATAATAACGACAAGCAAACCACGAACGAGCCCAGACCATCCCCCTGTCGGAAGCGATCCTACAAGAAAGTGGTTGGATATATGGGAATCAAGCAAGTTTTTGATAGAGAAATTGTTTTGTGGAGAAGTAGATCTGTAGTCTTCTCGGAGAGTGGTGTATGTGGGAGTGGCTGTGTTCTGTGTGGAGGAAAGGCTTCTCATGTGTATACTTGGGCCCTTAAGAGTGACAGGATTTGTTACTCCGTTTTTTTGCAAGAATGGGATTACACACTACACATCACTGACAGACACAGATGCCCTTCACACTGTGTCAAAAGCTTGATACACAAAATGAGCAGTATGTTTTCAGTTTGGCTTGAGACAAATAAGGTGTAAAAGCATTTTAGATAGATCTAAGAGAGTGGATCTTTTCTCAAACCTATGCGTGGTGGAATTAGAATTCTGTCGTTCTAAGGGCTTGTACTGCCGGGAGTGAGGTGTGGATCGCCTGGAAATGCTTGCTTGTGGTGTGTGTGCCTGCTTGTGGTGTGCTGTGCACACACTTGTGGGATGAGAGTAGCCACCTCCGCGGGCTGGGTCGATGGCTGTGGGCACAAACCATTTAACTCATATTATGACCTTATGCAGTTGCGAGCGCGGTAAAACCTCTACTAAACTGAGACCATTTAACTTTGAGACGGTACATTGATGTTTTACACAAATAGTTTTTTTTCGTCTGTAATAATGATGATACATCCATTTATAGAATGCTCAATGCAGATAAAGAGCAGGCTGTGTGTGTGTGGGGGGGGGGGGGGGAGTGCAGCGTTGAGGGTAGTATAGATGAGTTCCGTAGCAAACTTTTTAAATTGATGCAGGGTGGGGGGTGAAAAGTTCAGGTTAGCAGGTCTGATCCATGACTGACAAGTGCGAGCGAGTAATTCTGTATGCTGTAGGACCAGAACCTCCTCTCTTCAGCTACATTGGCCATTGTCAGATATTGACTGACTGACTATTATTATAGATTGTGGAACAAGAAAATTTGTCTGATATTGACTGACAAACTATTAGTTTAAGCTGATGGACAAGGAGATTACTATTGAGGAAGGAAGTGGACATTGATTTTGCGTCATTTGCCGGCGTTGTTTGTCAATTCTGAAATCTCTGACTTGAGTGGTTTGTGCCATGGTCGCTGCGCTATCGGTCGTATCACCGTCTAACCAATGCACTTCATGTACCGTATTACCGATGTTCACATCCTGTACTTTTACACATAATCTACGCGTGTCATTTTGTCTGCCTGCCAGAAGATGCTGTCTATTTTTTCATTGTTTGTTTTTTTTTGTCTTTTTTTTTTTTTTTTTTTTTTGTTTTTTTTTTTGTCGATGGTTGAGCTCAAAGGCAACTATTTTCTGAACAGATGAAGAATCTATTTTTGGATGTGACACAAATAAATACATTGTCAGCTTTGTGTATGCGTGTGTAACTTGCTCTCAGTCAAAGTAAGGCTTCTCTTGTTGAGGTCCAAGTCGCCATTTTTAAAAAAAACGCCCTAAAAAGTGAAGTTTCGGTGCAAATTTATTTTTATTTTTTTCTTTACGGTAGGGAAAAATGTTTTTTTTATGGTCACTTGAAAAAGATATTGGCACTGGGACTTGATTTTTGACGGCAGTTGTAGAGTTGCATATTTTGGAGGCTGTTGCCTTTTTGACCAGTTGTGTATAAAGAAAGACTTTGCTCACAATGAGAGTACAGGCTCTGTTTTAAACTGTTTACCTATTGTTAGGCTCAGATCTCTGGGTGTGTCCGGGTGTCTTGTTCGTCTATCTATCTGCTAAATGTTGTCCTTGATATATTGTTCATGTTTGTTTGTGTGGAGCTTCACTCCAAGGTGTAAAATGATGAAATTGTTCTCAATTTATTTTGGTAAGAGACTTGTCACGGAAAGATTTGTTGGTGGGTGGCGTGGGCATGCTCATTACGTGGTGGTGGAAACTAAAATGGCCTAATAATAACTCAAGCGTGCATCTCTAATGGTCTAATTTGTCGGTAATTTTTTTGTCATGAAAAATTAGTGTAAACATTCTCATTATTTGGTGATCATAACTAAGAAAGCGCTGATAACTATAAAATGTGCATCTTTCGTGTTCAGATTTCTTGATGTCACTTTTTAGGGGATTTTTTACTGTCAAAATTTTTGGGGCAAAATTCTTTTCTTCCTAGTTCCTGTTGTCCCAACTGTGTGTCCATGCGCTGAACATAAATGTCAGCTTTTACCTGTTTTGGGGTTTTTTAAAAATTTTTATGAAGAAAAAGATGTTTTGGCTTTTTACACTCTATGAATTTCTCATTATGTTGTCTGATGTGGTTTGTGAATGTCTTCATCATATGACATATATGTACCTCTAAGCTCATTTATTGAGTGCTTTTGTCTGAATGGTTTTTTCATTTAGTGTTCGAATGCTTAATGATTGGAATTGTTTTACTTAACCTGCATATATTTTTATAAAGTGCCGGGCCAGTTTAGTTCTTTAAAAATTTTCAAGCGTGCTTTTGATGTGTACATTCATATATATATATAGTATTTTTATTTCCAAACAAGGTTGTTTTAATACATTTATTTGTATGAATATCCATGGGGCGCTTGCGGGGTTGTTCTAGAAATGCCACTCCCCAAACTAAATGTTTGAAATTTTTTAAAGTCCACTGTCAGTCATATATGAATTTTGCTGATGTCATAAATGAAAGGAGAACTGTCTTATTTACCGTGCAGCCAGTATTTATTCCACGAAACCCGGGAGAAATGAATCGACGGAATACCGCGTAGGTTGTGGAATTATTTTAAGTTTTGATTTATTTTAAGCCTTTTATGTTCCGGTCAGTTTCGGGATGAAAGACCCAGTAATGCTGTGTTTTTACGTTGAGGCGCTGAACTCTGAACTGTGGGTGGTTTGCGGATGCTCTGGTGTGGTTTGCTCCTTCTGTCCTATCAAACATCAATCCTCCTGATCCCTCCTCTGTCCTTCTTTTCTACGTTTGTCTCTCTCTTGTAACACCTTTAATCTTCGGCACTTGTACGACCTTATTGTGTTGCAAGTGCCGTAAAACTCTTACTAAAACTAAGACCGCTGATTCTGAGGTCATGCTCCCTCCTCCTGCGGGTCAGGGGGTCAGGAAACCACAGCGCGGGTCCCTCCCGCCGATAGTCCCTGTCAGTTTGCTAGTGTTTGAGCGCTTAATCGGCTGCTTGCACTGTATGCTTCCCGGGAAGCGGAGAATACATCTGAGTGTTCTATGGTCTGCTGGGGTAATATATGTAGATTGTAAAGCGCAGAGAGCTTGCCATTGAATGGGGAATTTGCGCTATTTATTATTTTTATCATTACTGGAAGCCGCTCACAGAAACTGACTTTAATGTGTTGTGCCAGCTTTTTCTTCAGTTTGAATCCACCGGTTCGTTTGTGCAGTATTTTAGCAGCCTCTCTCCATATCCACATTGAGCAAGCGTGTCTGTCTGGGCTGTGGTTCGTGGTTCGTGTTGTGATGAACAATGAACGGCGTGTAGTGGAGATGGTCTGAGAGATAGTCTGGAACTGTCATTTCTGCTGTTTTCTATGAGACTCCTCACCCTTTTTTGTAGGCCTTTTATTGATAAATGAAACTCTGCAAGTTTATCATTCAAGTTTCCTGGTTTGAGTAACTTTCTTTAAGAAGAATTCTGTATAATTTCAAGTTTAAGTGAAGGATTTGTAGGATTGCAATTTCTCATTGTCTTGGAGATGTTATGTTGTTAGGGGGGGGAGGGGTTCTAAAGAAAAAATGGACGCTCTTCACAACTGGTCTGTCCAAACTGGGTTGTTTTGGGGGTTTTTTTGTATGAACAATGAAGACGCATCATCTCTTGCCATTATCATCGTAAATCTTTTGTGTTCCGGATACTCACCAGTCACTATCGCACCAACTCGCTGCTTAACCCGACACGTTTTGTCTTCTCATTGGTTGTCTCACACGTCGTCAGTTGATGATGGCGGTTTTTGTCACGTGGTCAGTTGATGTCAGTTTTTTGTCACGCTTGGATCTACGCAAAAGCCAGATACGATATTACCCTCATCCTCATTTTTGTTCTTGCTGCTCAAGGACTTGTTGCGACTTACATTATCGTTGTGGGAGTTGGAGACTTCACCGAGTGTCGCTTGTGACATTTCCGTTGTGGGGGTCGGAGACTTCACCAGGTGTCAACTGTGACATTTCCGTTGTGGGAGTCGGATACTTCACCAGGTGTCAAATGTCACCTGTGACATTTCCGTTGTGGGAGTCGGAGACTTCACCATGTGTCACCTGTGACATCTCCGTTGTGGGAGTCGGAGACTTCACCAAGTGTCACCTGTGACATTTCCGTTGTGGGAGTCGGAGACGTCACCGAGTGTCACCTGTGAGTGTGCCTGTGTGGGAACGTTGTGTGGTTGGCTAAAAGCTCCCCCTGTGACAGCAGCGAGTGCTCTATTCAGACACTTATCATCAATTTTCCACTCTAATTGTGTATGTTTGCATAAACATTAAATTTCAGAAAAAGGGAGGGATAAAAAAACAACTATTTTGTTTCTTATCTACCGGAATTGCTCAAATTTTTAGGTAGAGAGTTCTTTTTACAGATTGTCGTATCACCAATTGTAATCATGGTCTTGAATTATATCGATTTTTGAGACAAAAAAAGTGTTGGACCAAGTTTTTCTGATACACAGTTCAGGCCAGACTCTGACGTCATCATGTCTTACACCGTTTTACCATCTACACAAAAGCATGCTACAAATTGGCTCAAAAGTGGTTTTTTTTTTAATTGGCACCGGCAAGATCATAGTCTTATGACAAGTTTTGTTGCGGCACTGAAAGTCTCAGAATGTTTCTGCGCTCACCTTAGAGTGTACATGTGTATGTGGGTGCTCACAGTAGTAGCTGTGACTGGCGGCTCGCTAGCTTCGTGGGTTCTCACAGTAGTAGTAGAATTGACTGGCGGCTCGCTAGCTTCGGACATCCTGTGGAGAAAAAGTTTTCAATGTGAGATTGACATGAGAATGTGTTTGGAGAGTTTGTGAACGCCCGTCCTCGCTGTATTTGTCAATGGTTAAACGAAACAGAAAAACTTTCAAAAGTGATTCATGCTATGTGTGCAATAAACGAACAGAACATATACAGCTCAACTTCCACCTGAACAGAATAAACCCGGAACTTCCCCCAATGTGTCCCTTGTGTGACTATGCATATGAGACTGTGGAGCATCACCTGTTCCACTGCACAGCCCTAAATGACATCAAAGCTACCCTTCTCCCTCCGAGACCTAACATTGACAACACACTCTATGGAACATTACAGCAACTGCAGCAAACTTGCATTTATCACTACTTGGCATTAGACAGAAGGGCGAGAGCCCAGCTGTTGCTGGATCGATAACAACAACAACAACATGTGCAATAAAAGGTTGTGTGAGTTCAGGGAAATAAGAAACAGTATTTGTGTGCGGTAATCCATTTGTGAAGAGAGGGGAAATGGAGAATCGTGTAATTAAAGAAATGGATTCTATAATAGGTTTACAGTGGGTATATGATATGTGATGGCTTTACAGCTGGGTAGTATAGTTAGTTCACGACTCAGAATGTGGGTGGTTGGTGGGTGTTCTGGTGTGGTTTGCTTCTTCTTTCCTATCAAACATCTGTCGTCCTTATCTTATCCCCCCTCCTTCTTTTTTATGTTTGTTATGCAGTTGCGAGCGCCGTAAAACCTCTACTAAAACTATAGAATCCCCACATTGTGTGTGTGTGTGACGTTGCGTTTGCTTCGTGCTGTGTGGTGATGAAGCTGACTGGATGGAGAAAGTTGTGACTGGGGTTGGATCATCATGGTGTGAATCCACGGCGTGGAGAATCTTTTTTACCGTACCTACTACTCTTGGGTTGGTTGTTCAGCTTTGTGCTTATTTTACCTCGTGCGCAGAGGAACGCTGTGGCTTTGGTGTCATACGTCAGCTCACTTAAGTTGTACTGTACTGTCATACGAGCTCACTTGTACTGTACAGATCAACGTTTTGCTATACATCCTGTACAAAGTTTTTACCAGTCTTAAAATACATTTTTTATATATCGCTATACACATATTTTTTTCCTTTTTCAGTATCCGGAGAAAAGACATCTTTCATTCTTTCAATTGTTCACATTGGTATGAAAACACAGAATACTTCCTTGCGGGCAGAGCTATGACTATGAGCTATGTCACGTTTTCTGAACATCGACCAACAAAAAGAAAAAATTGTTGACTTGACTTACTGTACAGTGTTTGGGTGTGTTTCTCCATTACACCTGTCGGGGAAAGAATTGCATTACGGTACTCATTATGTGTGAGATCAAATCCTCCATCCAGCTTCACATTCAGGACTTAACTCTTTATCTAACATCTATACATTCATGACTTAACATCCTCTATATTTGCTGGCGTCGTCGCATTACATCTGTCCATGGAAGAATTACATTACCGTACCCATTGTGTTTTTAGATCAAATCCTCCAATCCAGCATCACGTACGTTCATGACTTAACATCATCTATATTTGCTGATGTCATTGCAAGACACCTGTCGGTGAAAGAATTACATTACGGTACCCATTGTGTTTTTAGATCAAATCCTCCATCCAGAATCACGTTCACAACATAACATCCTCTATATTTGCTGATGTCATCGCATTACACTTGTCGTTGAAAGAATTAATTGCTCTTTGTGTTTTTAGATCAGATAAGATAAGATAAGATACATCTTTATTGTCCAGATTCTGGCACATTGGTTTGTCCAGTGCTCCATCCAGAATCACGGTCACGACGTAACATCCATCTCTATTTGTTGATGTCATCGCTGTCATCATTGGTCAGCCATCCGTCAAACTGGAGTTCTCTGAATGGCCTTTTTTGTATGTGGAGTCTGTCATTCCTGTGTCCTCCCTCTGACTATTGACACATGACAGAACGGAATCTGTTGACACATGACAGAACGGAGACTATTGACAAATGACAGAACTGAACCGAATCTGTCCCGGAATAGATCGCGACCAAGTGGATCTTCTTATGGCGGCCATACTTTGTCCCTTATTGTGTTGCAAGTGCCGTAAAACTCTTTGTAAAACAAACATACTTTTTCCCTGTGTATGATGATCATGCTGTTGAGACCCACCATAGAAGTGAAGAGAACACAAAATGTTTGTGGCACTTGGGACATGATGGAAGTGAAGATCAAAGTCTTTTTCAGCATGGTTGTTTGAATCTGTAGTCAGTCATTTTTTGGGTATCTTTGTGCATGTTTGCGAGCGCCGTAAAACCTCTACTAAAACAGAACAAACCGATTTTTTCATGTGAGTCTGACTAATGATAAAATGGGTAAAATCCCCCCCCCCCCCATCTTGTCTTTGCTAGTGAAGAACACCATAATATGTGTGTCATTTACTTGAAAACAAGGACTGGTCAGCTGAACAACTACTTCTGAAATGACCTCTCAATGAAAAATTTCTCCTTGCGAGATGAATAAAGATTGTTATTGTCAAAATTGTTCAGAAGTTCATATACAGTTTCAGTTCCGGAAGATATGGTATACGTTTGGAGGTCAAATGTCGTATTGAAATTATGCCTGGATCAATACCAACATTAGAAATGATTCTACTTTTAATTATTCGTTGGAATTTGCTATCTTTTCTTGTGTACAGTGTTTGTTTTCTGACTAGATTTACACGTGTACAGTTTCTGTAGATTGTTTGATATGTCATTATGCTGGTGTAGAACGCAGTCTTCACTCGTAGTTGTCAATAAATGGTCGCTTTTAAGAACAAGCGGGCTAACCCAGATTTCGGGGGTTTCCAGAAATCTTGACCTACACCAAAAGTGGGCACTGCCCTACCTATCTATAGAGGAGAAGTTTGGTTTTATTAGTGTGTATATTTGTTTGGTTATAGAGAAAATTCTCCTTGTCTTTTACTTTTAAAGAAACTGAACAAGGATCCTAAAACCGTTAACTTCGATTTTCTCAAAACAGTATTTTTCGGGATAGCCCCCTTGCGCTGAAAAGCGACCATTTTATTTAGTTGTGGATCAAACGCAGGCTTTTTTTGTATGCATTCCGCCTTTTTTACTTCTCTTGGGTTGTTTTTTTTGTGTCTGTGAAATAAATGTTTGTTGGGCGTCATAACAGTTCCCATTTCTCATCAGAGGTTTCCCACATGTATATATATATATGATAATATGTGTCTGCACACACCATGGACTATCTGATTGTGAAAAAAAGATTCTCTCTCACTTAACGATAACGTTCTTATTATGATTTTGTTTGTTTGTTCTTTTCGTTCGTTCATTCTCTCCGCAATGTAGAAAGTTTGATATAATAATTATTATGCTTTAATTATGATCGTGTTGTTGTTATAACGTTTGTCTGAGGTCGCCGTTTATGTGACTGTCTCTGCTTTGTGGTCATTGAGATTGTTTTCCCTCGGCCGTGGTGTCTCTTTGTCTTCAGCTGGGTTAGCTTTCCTTCTTTTCCTGCCTTCCTTTTCCTGTCGCTACTACCGCTAGTTGATTGGTCACAAGTTTGCTGCACACTCTCATCTTGTGTGTATAGGTTGTTGGGTGGTTGGCGGGTGCTCTGGTGCGGTTTGCTTCTTCTTTCCTATCAAACATTTGTTGCCTTTATCCCTAATCTTCTGGCGCTCATATGACCTCATGCAGTTGCTAGAACCGTAGAACCTCTACTTAAACTAAACTATCTCTCCTCTTTTTTGTATTTGTTACTCCCTTGTAACACCTCTAATCATCGGCACTTATATAACCTTATTGTGTTGGAAGTGCCGTAAAACTCTTACGGAAAAAAAAAAAGAGAGTGGGTGTCCATAGTGAGTCTAGCTTTGGTATCGTGTGTTTGTGCAGCAAACTTGTGCGTTTCCTAAAATTATGTTGGTCGTACACTTGCTAGATCTATATGTACTACTTGCTTAACTTGCTGCGGGTAGTTTTCATAAGGGAGCCACTGGTTGGCCCGAATGTGTTTTCTGTCTGTCGGTGTCAGACGCTTTTTAGCCGTACTAAACGCAAGTTATTGTGTGTGTGTCGATGTGTGTCGTCTGTTTAGAGATCTACTTCTGTTCATCCCTCTATTATTTGTTCACGTTTCTGCCAGTCTGACTGTCTGTCTGTCTGTCTGTCTGTCTGTCTGTCTTACTGTTCCCCTGCTCTAAATTGTTGGTATATAGTGGATGTTCTTGTCTTAAGCTCATAACACAGACCGCATGTAGGAAAATGTCTGACGAATGTGTATCTCCCCACACCATGAATATGTGTGTGTGTGTGTGTGTGTGTATGTGCTTGTGTGCGTACATGGGTGAGAAAGAAACAAAGAGAGACAGACAGATAGAAAGAAAGAGAGAAAAAGTAGGAGAAAGAAAAACAAACAAAGAAGAGAGGCAAAAATCAATTTTTTTAAAGAGATCGAGAGGGAGAAAGAAAGAAAGAAAGAGAGAAAGAAAGAAAGAAAGAAGAGAGAGGGAGAAATAAATAAAAGAGAGAGAGACAGAGAGAAAGAAAGAACTAGGAAAGATTCTCAGAACTGAGATCTGCTGACTGCTAGCAAGAAGCGATCACCCCCCCCCCACATCATTCATCTCCATCACACTGACTGACGTCTGATTACACACACACGTGCTAATGATTCATTATTACACATTTTGTAATGCTTCGTCTTTGCTTTTTCCTCGGCAATAGCTCTTTTGTTGTTGTTGGGGGTTGTTTTGGTTTTTGTTTTTTGTTTTTGTTCTTTCTATATATATATATATATTTCATGTAATCTGTAGCGAGCATTTTTCCATTCACTCGGTGTAGACAGCTGGAGGTAAGATTTCTGTTTTATTTTCTGACTAACATTGCCCTATGTGCTCATCAATAAATATTGTCGAAACTGTGGATGGTTTTTTGCTCCAGTGTTGTTTTGTGTGGGAGAGATGGTGGTGGTGTGTTGTTGGTTTGGTTGTGTGTGAGAGAGAGAGATGGGGAGAGAAAGAGGGGGAGGGAGGGAGGGAGAGAGAGAGAGGGAGGGAGAGAGAGAGAGGGAGGGAGAGAGAGAGAGAGGGGGGGTAGAGAGAGAGAGACGAACACCGAGCACAGCTATTCTGTCTGAGTAAGTCTGATTCCCTATAAGGGCTTCTCTGTTGACATCTACCCCTTGGCACTCATAATATGACCGTATGCAGTTGTGAGCGCCGTAAAACCTCCACTAAGGCAAACAAAGAGCCAACGAAAAAACAACAAATGGATAGCCCCCCCCCCCCCCAAACGAGACAGATTCCAATCGCTACTATTTTCAACTAGGGTGCATGAAATTCGTTATAGTTACATAATATCCTACCAACCCATCCTTACTTAGGGAAGGCAGACGAAGGTAGGGGTAGATCTAGACCCGGAGCAACTTATTTAGAAAATCTGAACAGATAGGTGACGGAGAGACACCAGGATTTTAAAAAAATGACAGCCTCCGAGCGGAGGAATGAATGGAGAACCACGATCGCCGATGTATGTTTCAGATTTGGCAAGCACTTTATGATGGAGATGAAGGTAATATCGGAATTCCCCGTTCAGCACTGTAGCCCCACACAGCACCGAGGCGAAAGTACACGACAGCTCACGACAGCTCACGACAGCACACAACACACAGACGTATGGGGCACTTCCGGTCTGTCTGACCCAAGTCTCCCATCACTGGCCTCTTCTTGTGCTGAGTAAGTTTGCTGGGTGAAGGTCAATTTGAGCCTACCATTCTGAGCTTACTCGACCAACTAATCATCAGCACGATCGTCATACTCATTGTAAGTCATTATCATCCAGTGCCAGATCTGCGACAGACATCGGCGATCATGGTTCTCCGTTCATTCCTTTGCTCGGATGCTCTTAAAAAAGCTACTTTTCCCTGATCTTTCCCTGTCACGCACTTGTTCAGGTTTCCTAAGTAGAATATGTTGTTCTGGGCCTTCCCCTGCCTCGCTTGCCCTCAATTCTGCCAGTGAGAGCTAGATGTTCAAGACCCGTATGTCTATCTATGTGTCCCAAAAATTGCATTTGTCGTTTCCTGATTGTTTTTAACTTTGAGTGTCCCACGTGGGCTTCATCAAGCACTCCCTCATTTGATTTCTTTTCCTTCCACGATACTCTTAGCAGTCTCCTAAAAAACACTTTTCTGTTGCTTTTATTTTATTTTATTTTCACTGTCTTTAGTGATTGTCCAGCATTCACAGCCATATAGAAGGGTTCACGGGTTGACATTGTAAGTAGCAGGGAATAAAAAAGGGTTGAGACTTTGTATAGACCTGGTTCACTGTACATGTTAAAGAGGTCTGGTGACATAACACACCCTTGCCTCACTCCTCTTCTAGTGTGCTTATATTCACGGTATTCTCCACAGTGTCCAAGATCTATATATTTTTTAAAATATTATTTTTAAGGAAGAGAAAAAAGGAAGAATCAGCATGAAGATCGAGGGCCCACAGACGAGTGTGGGGATCCAGTTCAAAGTGTGGTGCCCGTCTTACAACCGAGTCACTCACCGGCTCTATCTGCTGGGCTCTCTGGATGAGCTGGGCGCCTGGAGTATTGATGACGCTTTGGAGGCGTATCCTACTAAAGGTGAGAGGGGGGGAGGGGGGGGGATGGGGGGGGATGGGGGGCGGTCATGGGTGGTGTGGGGTGAACAGGAATGGGGTGTGGAAGAGAAGTACGATGTTTCCATTAACCGGCAATTTAAGCACTGGAGAAGACGTGAGCTTCTCTGATGTTACCTGCACTGGAACTCGACATAAGCCTATCTTAGTAACTTCTTGGTCAACCTCCCAGAAATATTGGTCTGCTGGAGGTGGAGCTGCTTTGCTTCATGTTCCCATTTAACTTTGTGAACACATGAAGGAGGGGAAGAAAAGGGTAGGTGTAAAAGGAGTAGGAAAGGGAATGAAAAGGGGAAAGCTGAAAAGGGGGAAAAGTAATAGGGAGAAAGGAGGAGGAGGAGGAGAAGGAGAAAAAATTTAAACGAGAAACCGTAGAAAGAAAAAGTGTGTCTGTGTATGTGAGTGTGTGTGTGTGTGTGTGTGTGTGTGAGAGAGAGAGAGAGAGAG
>NW_004799009.1:19013-20979 GCF_000002075.1 Aplysia californica | reverse complement strand
GGCATTGATGATGCTTTGGAGGGTTATCGTACTAAAGGTGGGACTTGGGGAGGGGGAGAGGGGGATAGGTTGGGGAGGGAGCATTGATGACGCTTTGGAGGCGTATCCTACCCAAGGTGAGACCTTACAACAAATAACACGATAAGAAAAACCGGGGAAGGAATTGAGTAACATGATCGTCAATGTCTGCCCCTGATCTGACACGTGAAGAAAAAGTAGAGCAGTAAACCTTCAAGAAAGCCACAGCAATATCCAAACCGAAAAAGGTGTCATGTGAAAAAAATGTGTCACATAAAAAATATACAGACTTAAACATAAGTTAAGGGCCACCTTGACAGACAGCATTGATTTTTTTTTTATCCGAAAAAAATACAGCAAGGAATGTTTCAAATTGCTCTGAAAGTGTTCATGGGTTACCAATGTGTACTGCGAAGGTTTCTAAAGGGGCAAAACCGCCACATGCTTCACGGAAATCCTCGGGGAATGCTAGCCAAATTTCTTGTTTTTTATCGACTTGTGCGCAACATCAAGGACATTCCTAAATTAAAATTTTTGGTGCACGTCATAAACGGACGTACCGTCTCGAACTGTGCTCACTTTGGTGGCAATGTAAGCCGCCGTTTGCTCAAAATCCAGTATCGCATCAACATGCCACCAAGACAAAAGCTGAGAGACTTTGATCGTGCCAGGGCTGTGGCATGGCTTCAGGATTGAGTTGGAGCCCGAGAAGTTGCCAGAAGGCTTGCAGTGTCACACTCTGTCATTGTCCGCCTGAGGCAGCGCCATCAAGTTACTGGATCAGTCCAAGAACGCCCACGTGCAGGTCAACCCAATAAGACCACCCAGAGTGTTTGCAAGTGGTCCTTAACTTATTTTGAAGTCTGTACAACCAACAAAGAACCCACAAGTAATCACTCTGTAACTGGTAAGAGCACTTGGCCTCCCGTTTGCTTTGCTGCTGCTGCTGCTGTTGTTGTTGTTGTTGTTGTTGTTGTTGTTGTTGTGAACGAACAGAAACATATTACATACAGTTTACAGAGGGAAATAACTGCGAGGACTGATACACGATTTGCATTTTCACAAATTATTTCCCTTCAAAAGTAAAGTAGTTTGTTTCAGCCTTGGCCTTACCTGGCCTCGTTCGTTTCTACGAGTATGTCCCTCTCCCGTAATATCTACAAAAATTTGTGTCAGTAGCGCCCTGGAAGGGCCCGTGTCCACGGCGACGGACACCAACCGATCCGTAAAACACCAACTAAAAAACAACAACAACAACAACAACAACAACAAACAACTCTTACTAAACTAAACTAAACTAAACTAAACTAAACTAAACTAAACTAAACTAAACTAAACTAAACTAAAAATCTTACTTTAACCAGTTCCCGTGGCTTTATGCTAAAAAAAAAAAATTAATTATGAAATTATGCAAACTGAGCCCAAGAATGTGAAATTATGCTATTCAGTTAATTTTAACAAAGAATGACAAAGGACAATAATCAGAAATTATGCACACACAAAAAAGATCATATTTTGCTATATTCTGCGGGGTGCATGAAACCGCGGGGACAGGCAAAAGTAAAGTAAACTAAAACTCTTACTTTAACACTTTCCTATCTAACATCTATCGTCCTCCCTTCTTCTTTTTTTGTTTGTTACTCTCTTGTAACACCTCTAATCTTCTGGTGCTCATATGACCTTATGCAGTTGCGAGCGCCGTAAAAGCTCTACACCCTCCGGGGCAGTGCCACTGACTGTAGTGTCTTTAGGCCATTCCCAAAGGGGGGACATTTCTCGTTGAAGCACTGTATAATTGTAAATGGGTTGACTCATAACTGTGCCTGATCTACATCAGGGAACTGCTACTTTTTCTTTCCTGATGCTTACTATTGTCATTTTCCTCTACTTCTTTTGTATGTTTGTCACTCTCTTGTGACCTGCTTTTTCCGGGGTGCCTTGATAGTCG
>NW_004799009.1:15057-17693 GCF_000002075.1 Aplysia californica | reverse complement strand
TGGTACACACTCACGCACACACACACACGTGCATGCATGTGCATAAACACCCACTCACGCACATTCACGCACACACACATGCATACGCATATATAACACAAGTACACTTACGCGCTCGCACACACACACGTGTATACGCATAAACACGCGTACACTTACGCGCACGCACACACACTCTCACACACACTCACGCACACACACACACTGGGAGATAGAGAGAGAGAGAGAGAGAGAGAGAGAGAGAGAGAGAGACCGAGAGACCGAGAGAGTAAGAGAGAGATGGTAAGAAAGAGATGGACAGTGGAAAGGGAAAAGGGGGGGGGGGTATTTGTATTCTACGAAGATTTTCTTCTTTTCTAAAAAAAAAAAATTCAAACTTAGAAATAAGGAAGGCGGGGTCGTAGGGTTAAACGTTGGCATCTGTTCACCTTATCATCCGACATCTTTCAAACTTTCGCTCTGTCAGAAGACAAGGGCCGAGGAAAGAAAAGTAACCTCAGTGAACATCACCTCTTATTACGACATGTATAATTATAGAAACATCAGTCAGAAGCCAAAGACCCAGGCTTTTGATATGTAACAAAGAAAGATACGGAAGGTCATTTCTACCATCATCCATCAATATTATTCCATCTTAACCATCTTGTTATAAGTATTCATATGACCTTAGAGCATGCATCAGAATAACATTGAGTATGTATCTAACTTAAGATTATTATTGTTTATATTGCTGCTCATTTATATTATGCATGTGATTGTTTGTGTACATGTCTGTGTATGTGTGTGTGTGTGTGTGTGTGTGTGTGTGTGTGTGTGTGTGTGTGTGTGTGCGCGCGCGCGCGCACCTGGTGAAACACCAAACCAATGTGCCAGGATCTGGACAATGAAGAATGGTGTATCTTATCTTATCTTATCTTATCTCATCTTATCTTATCTTATCTTATCTTAATTGATTACCTTATCCGTCACCCTTGAAACATTCGCACTCTCAGAAAGCAATGTTTTGTGTACGTAAAGGAACCTCAACAAGCATCATCTCCTACTGTTGCTCTGCCCACAGAGTTCCCCCGAAGGTCTGGCTACTGGAAGGCTTATGTGACCTTTGACGCCTACTCGAACCTCAGCTTTAAGTGGACAGTGGTCAAGGAGAAGAACCCGTAAGTGAAGGAAAGATGAATTCGTAATTATCTTTTTGAAGAAGGTCGCTTTAAATTTGCCAGGTTTTGAAAATTGGTATTCCAATGTAAAGCGCATTGAGCTACTTACTTTTTTTTGGGGGGGATGCGCTATAATATAAATGTTATATAATATTATTATTTATTATTATTATTAACAGGAAAGTCAGTCTATTGAATATGTGAGACATTAGCGTGCTCATACTGTGCTGAAACAACATAGCGGAAACTGCAACTTTTTCTTTCCTCATCCTGACTATCGTCATTTTTCCTCTACTTCTTTTGTATGTTTGTCACTCTCTTGTGAACTGCTATTTCCGAGGTGCCTTGATAGTCGAAGCAGACTTTGTGCTGTTGAGGCTAGAGAGGTGAGCAGAGTAAGCCTGATTCCCCGTTTGGACTTCTCTGTTGACATCCACGCCTTGGTGCTCGTATGACCTTATGCAGTTGCGAGCGCCGTAAAACCTTCCTCAAACAAACAAACAAACCAAAAAAAAAAAACATTACTCCGTTGTTGTGTTCAGAACCCCGTGTGTAGAACCAGTGTTGTGTTAAGATGTGTTGAAATATTTCTGTTTGTGTGTTTCCGTGTATGCCACCAGGTCAAAGGGGGATAGATTCTTATACAAGAATTGGTGTGTAGAACCATTCGTCCACTACCATGTTGTGTTCAGGACCCTGTGTGTAGAACCAGTGTTGTGTTGAAAGGTGTTGCTGTGTATGTCAGGCCAAGAGTTGTGATACAGGAGTCTGAACCCTGTGTGTAGAACCAGCCTTGTGTTGAAAAATGTGTTGTTGCGTTTCCGTGTTACACAGGTCAAAGGTGGTGGCATAGGACCATGTGTGTAGTCACAGTGTAGAACCAGTCTTGTGTTGAGAGATGTGTTGTTGTGTTTCTGTGTTACACAGGTCAGAGGCGGTGGTACAGGACCATTTGTGTAGAACCATTACAATGTTTGTGTTTGTGTGTTCAGGATGGTGTGTGTTGTGTTGAAAAGTGCTGTTGTGTTCAGGATCCTGTGTGTAGAACCAGTTTTGTATTGTTGTGTGTGTTTCCGTGTACGACAGGTCAAAGATCGTGGTACAGGAGTCGGAGGCCCACTGGATCTATGGACGGACGGCGTGGATGCGAGCCGTGGCCCCATGGGGGAGGGGCGGGCTGGTGGTGGTGGTGGACACTTCCGTCATGGAGGAACCTGCGGACCCCGTGCTGGGCAGGACTGACCTGTTGGTGCGAGGGAAGAGGATGAGGGAGGAGGAGATAGAGAGATGGTTAGGTGAGGATGTGTAGGAGATAGAGAGATGGTTAAGTGAGGATGTGTAGGAGATAGAGAGATGGTTAGGTGAGGATGTGTAGAAATCCATTCGTACCAACTGCAGTGCGGTTACTGAACAAGCAGAGCTACAAATGAAACACACACAGAGAGAGAGAGAGAGAGAGAGAGAGAGAGAGAGAGAGAG
>NW_004799009.1:9123-14079 GCF_000002075.1 Aplysia californica | reverse complement strand
TAAAATTTTTAAAATGTTAAATTATTTTTTTTTTACTTAAAAACAAAAATCAAATAGGATGAGAGGGAAACAACATCCCAGCAGAGAAACGGTGCTACTCGATAAAAAAATGTTCTCCCCACCCGGGAATCGAACTCGAATCTCCTGCGCGCGACAGCGAAGATCGTACATAACAAGATACATGTATTTCACTCCTCTATTTGAGCCAATTAGAAAAGCGTCCTCAAAATCCGGTGGTGCCCTCTTTGAAAAAGCGCGGACTTTGCGAACAGAGTTACCCTACTTGTGTGGAAAAAATCAAAGTTAAACTAACAAGGTTTTAAAAATTAATTAGGATTCAAATTTCGGAAGAACGCTTTTTAAAAATGGTTACACTGAAACTCTTACCGTGGAAGAGGCGACTGTTTTCTTCGTTTAATTTGACTTCAGAATGAGAGGCGAGAGGTCATTAAAATAATTTTTTTTAAAACTCTTAAACTCTGCCCTGAACGAACCCGGACAGCTGATGAACAGCAGTCGATCTGCGCACGCAAGGGGGTGGTGTTCCTTTTCTTCTTCTGGAAAAACGAAAGAGAGCTTCAAAACAGACTGCAGCGCCATCTGAAGCAATGAGCGGACTTCCGCGGACACTTTTTTGGCTGAGTAAACCATCTTGTTATGTACTATCTTTGGCTGGGTGAACCATCTTGTTAAGTACTATCTTTGGCTGAGTGAACCATCTTGTTATGTACTATCTTTGGCTGAGTGAACCATCTTGTTAAGTACTATCTTTGGCTGAGTGAACTATCTTGTTATGTACTATCTTTGGCCGAGTGAACCATCTTGTTATGTACTATCTTTGGTGACAGCGAAGAGCTTAACCACGATTTCGTAGACGTCTGTCGTTTAAATAAACAATAAAACAAATATCGGTGCACTCATTATACAAGGAAAATGCAATGGAAAAAGACCACACCAGAAGGGTGATCCTAATTCTTTAAGTCTTGTGACTACTGTCCGTTATCTATCTCTCACGCCCCCTTCCCTCCTCCCCTCTCCTCCCTCCCCGTCTCCCCCTCCCTCCTCCCCTCTCCTCCCTCCCCGTCTCTCTCCCCTACCTCCTCTCTCCCTTCCCCGTCATACAATAATTAATGTACATAACATGAACGTGAAAGATGGAGGGCCATAACACGTAAACCTCTGAGTCAGAGATGACACCTCCAGGTATCCAGGTATCCAGGTATCCAGGTATCCAGGTATATTATAATATGATTTTATGAACCGATCATATCTTGCATAATATCACGACTTAATGAATGACTATGACTGCACTGATCAATAATATTATAGAGGCAACAATTTCTTGGATATTATGTAATTGCACTAACCAGTTTTCAAAAACGGTATACGGTGAACAGATTTGTTTCTCTTGCCTTGCCCAATCCTGTCAAGACCCAAAGGGGGGATATTAACATGTTCTTATTTGATAGTAGAATTGTAAATACGCTGATTTATCTATATCATGCTCATACTGTGCCGGAACAGCATAGAGGGAACTGCTGTTTTTTCTTTCCTCATCCTTACTATCGTCATTTTTCCTCTACTTCTTTTTTGTGTTTGTCACTCTCTTCTGAACTGCTATTTCCGGGGTGCCTTGATAGTCGAAGCAGACTTTGTGCTGTTGAGGCCAGAGAGGTGAGCAGAGTAAGTCTGATTCCCCGTTTGGACTTCTCTGTTGACATCCACCCCTTGGCGCTCATATGATTTTATGCAGTTGCGAGCGCCGTAAAACCTTACTAAAACAAAACCAAACCCTGTCAGAATGTCGCCATGTCTGAGTAGTTTAAACATTGTGCACACGATGATTGTGTTAGCTATCGTCAACACAAGCTTAGGGTCAGGAGGTAAGTTTTGTAGATGGCAGTAAAACCTCTACTAAAACTAAAACATTAAAACAAAAACGCCCCTCTGTGTCACGTGGTATCTTGTTTTCCCAGGTCAACAGGGCCGCCAGAGAACCTCCAGCCTGTCCAAGTCGGAGCGACTGACCCGCCACTTGAGCAAGGACTACACCTCCTCGTCCGCCGTGTCGCTCATGAAGGGCAAAGGTCAGACGGAGGCCCTGGTGGAGCGCGCCAGCACAGGTCAGAGTTCACGTCTCGGTGGGTGGTTGGCGGGTGGGTGCTCTGGTGTGGTTTGTTTGAACTTCTTTCCTATCAAACATCTATCGTCTCTATCTCCCCTCCTTCTTTTTTGTGTTTGTTACTCTCTTGTAACACCTGTAATCTTCGGTACTTATATGATCTTACTGTGTCGCAAGTGCCGTAAAACTCTTACTAAAACTAAAAAGACATGGATTGCGTTGATTATAAAACTGATATGCCCCAAAGGAGAGACATCGTCTATACATTTGGAGACAAGAGAGGTGTAAAGATGTGACTTCCTGTTTTGCAGGAGTTATAAACTAGAGATATTTTAATTTTTTCGTGGTAAGAAATTTTGAATTTTTCCCGAGTACCGGCCTAACGGCCTACTGTTCTACGACTTTCATTCACCAAGGGATCTTTAACGTGCGCAACTACACGCGCACACGGGACCTCCGAGATTCTGTCGTTCGTCCTTTTCCGAGAAGACTAGGCGCTCAGTTGCGTGTCCCGTCACGTCTGAGCACAAAGTCCGTTCTCTGAGTCCCGTCCTTTTCGTCTGCAGATGTCGTGGACTCTCCAACAACGCCCGTGCCGGAGGCAGACGATCGCGAGGCGGGACTCGAACCTCCGGACAATGCCACACCACGCCGGGCGCACGTTGGTAGGGACAGGGAGAAGAGGGAGAGGAATGGGAAGACTGCAGTGAGAGCAGCACAATGGGACGACGACGTTGCACCGACGTTGACGAACAAAGGCGACGTGAAACAGTCGGAGATTTGTTGTCGTGGCACACCGAAGAAGCCGACGTTGTCTGAATGTGTGAGTGCGACGCACCCACAAGAGTCACCAGACGACCTGAGCTATGCTACAAAGTCTGGGTCAACCGGTGGGAAGGAAGGGTTTGAACCCAGGGTTAGGGGCAGACCTCCTCGCCATGACCACGCCCCACGTCACCACAACTCCTCCCCCCGTCGCAAGGACCCCTCTCCCCGTCACAAAGACCCCTCTCCTCGACGCAAGGACCACGCCCCCCGTCACCACAACTCCTCCCCTCGTCGCAAAGACCCCTCCCCCCGTCACAACGACTCCTCCTCACGTCGCAAGGACCACTCCCCTCGCCACCACGACCCCGCCCACCGTCACAACGACTCCTCCCCCCGCCCCGCGGCGTCCAACCTGGATTTCCCGAACAAAGACCGACGACGCGTCTCCCGCGAAGACAGCAGACAACGCACAGGCCGGGCAGCCTCCTTCGACTGTCTGGCGGGCCCGGCCTCCGAACTGACCGGCACGGCCGGGTGTGACGTAGACCGCAGAAGGACGGAAGACCACAGAGGCCAGGGAGCACGACGCAAGAACGACAACTGCGACTGTCTTGACCAGGACACCGTGGACCACCCATCGACCTCAACAAGACCGGAGGCTAAACAGTCGACAAAAGGCAGAGCAGACTTTGAGTTTTTACACTCTACAGAAGGGGAAGGGATTTGGGGCGAGGAAAAAAGACAACGCAAAAACGAGAATCAGGTGGATAGAATCTCCGACAACGCCGCCTCAAGACAACAAGACAGCTACCCAGACTCCGCGAAGCTGCAGGAAAATTTCGCTTCGCGGAGCAGTCTTGAACATCCGGGGCCGTGGCTCAAACCGAGCCACGCTCAGGGAAACCGCGACTCGCCCGGGGGCCGCGGGGACTTTCTGGGCGATGGGAAGACGTTTGCAGAGGAGGAGGCGGACGAATATCTCAGCTGGATGGAGGAGAAAGTGGAGCAGGAGGAGGACTACTGTGCGGCCACCATGGACTGCCATTTTCTCCTCCTCCTCCCTCCCGACCGTCCTCCGCTGACGTTGGGTGAGGAGAGCCGAGGGAGAGGTTTAGGGAGAGGCTGTGGTGAGATTTCTCAGAATGTTGTGGACGATGTCAAAGCCAAAGATCCTCCGAGCGTGTTTCAGGAGGGTAGTGTCGAGTGGGCGACGTCGGGTGGTGGTTCTTCTCCCGTGACGGAGGGTGGTTTCGTGTCGGTGACGTGTCGTGGTGAGGGGAGGATATTCTGTGCGGACGACGCGGAGAACGACCTGGAGGTGTCACGGCGCAGGCTCGTGGCTAAGGCTTTAGAGGAGCGGTGGGGCGCCACTAGTACTACGTCATCGCACACGTCATTGCAGACGTCATTGCACACGTCATCGCAGACGTCATCGCGTCACTCGCTCCGTGGTGGGGAGAGGGGCGGGGTGGAGGGGTGTTGTCCCACTTCTGTGATTGGCCAGAGGCGTCTCGGGGGAGGGACAGGAGAGAGGGGCGGGGTGGAGAGATCTTGCTCTACCTCTCTGAATGGCCAGAGGTGTCTCAAGGGAGGGGCAGGAGAGAGGAGCGGGGTCGAGAGATCTTGTTCTACGTCTCTGATTGGCCAGAGGTGCATAGAAGGAGGAGCCGAAGCAACGACGAGCAGCGGTCTGAAAATATACACCGAATGTCCAGCATATGATACCCCTACCTTCTCCAACACGGCTTTGCTGGGCCAGAGAGTGTTCGTGGACCACAGAGCAAAGGCTCGGGAGATGGAGAGAAAGTGGGTGAGGATGAGCAAGATTGGAGGACGGAGAGATGAACAGACAGGGCTCACATCCGGCTGAAGTGAGAAGACATAGACCAAGACGGACGATATATATTTTTTTTTTTTTTTTTTTACAAATCGTCGTTTGCTATTTCCTAGCCAGATATTTTGAGAACTCAATAAAAAATGTTTTATCAATAAAATCAAGTTGGAAATGCTTTTGTTATAGATCTTTTTATGTTTATGATGTCAAGCTCTGTCAGCCACTACACATA
>NW_004799009.1:7684-9023 GCF_000002075.1 Aplysia californica | reverse complement strand
GCCCCCAAACCACGGCAGTGCTACTGACTAAATAATAATAATAAATAATAATAATAGATAGCATTTGTATAGCGCATATCCCCGCTCAACAGCAAGCTCTCTGCGCTTTACACTATATTATTACCCTAGCAGACCATAGAACACTCAGAAACATTCTCAGCTCCTGGGAAGCATACAGAAGATGTCTTTAGGCCATTCCCAATAGGGGGGGGGGAGATATTAACATGTTCTTTTGCACAGTAGAATTGTAAATGGGCTAATTTCTTAATGTCATGCCCATACTGTGCCGGAACAAATGGGGAACTGCTGCTTTTTCTTTCCTCATTCTTACTATCGTCATTTTTCCGCTACTTCTTTTGTATGTTTGTCACTCTTGTGAACTGCTATGTCCAGGGTGCCTTGATAGTCGAAGCAGATTTTGTGCTGTTGAGGTTAGAAAGGTGAACCTAGTAAGCCTGGTTCCCCGTGTGGACTTCTCTGTTGAGATCAACCCCTTGGCGCTCATAATATGACCTTATGCAGTTGCGAGCGCCGTAATACCTTACTAAAACTAGAAGAGCCAACAAGCTATGTGGTCCTGCCCGGCGGATCTCCAACCAGGTTCGAACTGGAACTGTAGGCAGATGGACTTATAGTGCGGCAAAAATTCGTGGCGCAACTTATTGTCAATTAATATTTCTTAAATTATCGAACATAGACTCTCCAGCTTTTGCACAATGACTCGTATCAGTTAATCTTAACTGATCAATATCTTTGTTAACACCTGTTAGCTGCATTTAAAAAAATTCCTTAATAAATACTAATTTAAAGAATCAAAGCGGGTGGTTTCTACAGATTTTAAAAGGTTTACAGCTGGGCAACATCGCTTTTACAAGCAAGTCCGTCAGGTTCTTCTAACCGTGACACTATCTTTATTAAACGCATGTCTTGAGAACCTTTAGTGCAAAAAATTTGTTCACCATAAAATCAATTTCTTAAAACAGGTTTTGTTACTAAAAGTGTCATTGTTGAGCTGCGACGTAGGCCATAATAATTATATGCGTATGAAGAAGGTGTGTGTAAAAAGCGGGAAATGCTGTAAACAATTCCATTTTCCGCGTGAAAGAGATTTGTAGTATTTTATGTACATTCATGAAGAAAAGTATTTAAATCTAGCCTCAATTGTTGTCAGAATATATGATTAAGTTAAGACAAATTGATACACACAGCTGTGAAAAGTATGGAAGATGGCATTGATTCACCCAAGATAAAACTGTGTGTTTGAGTATAAATTGCGCCACGAATTTTTGACCGCACTCTTTTTGTAGGTCGGATCCTGAGAAGAAAGGGGGGGGGGGAG
>NW_004799009.1:2948-4173 GCF_000002075.1 Aplysia californica | reverse complement strand
ACGCCCATCCCCATCTCCATCCCCACCCCCTTTTTTCCTAGTGCTTATATCCGACAAATAAAAACAAATACAAAGAAGAAAGACTCTTAGATGCACTTTTCTTCCTCTCCCCCCCCCCTCCCTCCAGTGCTCAAGTCTGACGTGGAACTGGAGGAGGAGAGAGAGAACAGATTGATGTGGGAACGACTACGCGAACGACAGCAAGCCGAGATGGACAGAAAGGCGGAGATGGAGAGAAAAGCAGAGATGGAGAAAAAGGCGGAGATAGACAGAAAAGCAGAGATGGAGAGAAAGTCCGAGATGGAGAGAAAAGAAGTAAAAGGGAAGAAGGATGACAAAGGGAAGAAAGAAACGGTTGCCAAGGAGAAAGACGCCCCTCCTAAGAAGTAGCAAATTCTTTGATATATATATATATATATATATATATAATACTTGTGTCACGACGTGGTGGAATCAGGCTCTCGTCAATTTTTGGGCATGTGGAGTTATTGGTATCATCTTAAAGCTTGTTCACTTGTTTTGCTATCCGGTAAAAAAATGCCCATCAATCTGAATAGAAGTCAAGATATTTGAGATTGAAGAAGGTGTGGGTCGCCTGGTTTCAAAGGAAGAATTAGCGAGAAAATGGCCGCCAAAGTTTGGTTATTTCCATAGCTTGACAGACCATGGTAACTGAAAACTTGCATTTTTTTGTGCCTTTAATCAATGTTTTTCAGTAAAAAATCCACACAGAAATGTGTTCTTAATTGGGCAACCATGGAGTTAAGACAAAAAAAACCCCACAAAATTTTAAATAAAAATGACAAAACTGGCAGAAAAATCCCAGCTACTTCAATTATTTCATTATTTTGACGAGCGCCTGATTTCACCCCGCTGCCTCGTGTGTTATCTAGAATGTTCGCGATTCCATCGGCAATTAACTCGCCTAATGAAAATAATAATGAATGTACTGTCCCAATATTGATCTTTTCCCCCTGATATGAGGGAGTGAGCATTGTTTTGATTTCATCACCAGTATCACCTTCGGTTTATCACCTTTGTAATTTGTTATATCTGACTATTGGATGCTTGTTTGTTTGTTTGTTTGTTTGTTTGTTTGTTTGTTTGTTTTGGTGAAGCTGCCCTCTCACTGAGAGGGGCGAATCAAGAGTGAAAGACGAACATATAAGAAAGCATGGGAAAGTGGTTGGGTGGAAGGGGGGGGGTGCCCGCTTTCCTTTCTATT
>NW_004799009.1:0-2353 GCF_000002075.1 Aplysia californica | reverse complement strand
ATTCAAATAAAACAAAGACTTGATAATAATGATTATGTGCATTGTCTTTCTTCTTTGCGTCCCCCATAGATAGTTTACTAAAATATGTTCTTTTGAGTGTGTACGTGTGTGTGTGTGTGTGTGTGTGTGTGTGTGTGTGTGTGTGTGTGTGTGCGTGTGTTTGTGTTTTACGGCGCTCCTAACTGCATACGGTCATTATTATGAGCGCGCGGGACACACTAAACGTTTTTCAGTAATATTTTCTTTTTGTAATAATTGGGAATAATGTTCAATTTGGTGTTGTTGTTGTTGTTTTTGTTGTTGTTGCTGCTGCTGCTGCTGCTGTTGTTGTTGTTGTTGTTGTTGTTGTTGTTGTTTTATTACTGGTGGTGTTCAACGCCCCACTTTCATAAGAATAATTTCTGACAACTCAGCCATAATAATATGAAATATAAACTTGAGATCTCACGCGTGAAATATCAGCTGTACATTGCATACAGTATTACTCCGCGCACCAAACTCACCGTATAACAAAAGTGTATATTTCACTGGTGAAATGATATAATGACTTATTTCACTGACAGAGTTACGCCAAAACAGCTCCCTGCATGGTACTGAATTATCATTATTACCGTTGTTATACGTATTGAGTAGAGTACATGTACAAGAAATCAACATGCGCACTCTGTCGCCAGCATTCGCACCGTCGCACCAGAGATCAGCTTATACCCTCTTTACTTACTTACTACCGGTTTCGCCATCTGGCGTTTAGGGCAACAAAGGATCTCCAGCTCTGTCTGCTTTGGACCATCTTGGTGAGCGTTCCCCACGAATGGTTCCAGGGCTTCATTTCAGACTTTACTGTGTGCAGTGGCGGTGGGTGGACCAAAATTTGGGTGGGGCTTAGGTTGCTTCCAGTTCTTTATCACCAAATAGCAAGCTATAAGAACTAAACAGTGATGAATTTTCTATAGTCACGGTGAGCCACGGCATTTAGAGAGCCATTTAAAGGAGAAGAGTTACTTTTGTTTTCCATCTCTTTGTTCTTAGTTTAATTCTTGTTGATGGTGGGGACGAAACCGATTCACCTCCAAATTTCCTCTAATTAATTTTCATGTGATGAAAAAGTTGCCTTAAAAGTAGTTCGGCCTCATTTATAACTGTTAAATCGAAGCGTCACAAACACAAACATGCACACACAGCACTTCAAACATAATAATTACTTCTATGAGCTGGATCAGGCCGTGTAGTTGCGGAAAGTTGAACGCACCCAACAAAGAACCAATGAGCGCATAGGTATCTGTGTCAGTGGGGGAAAGTGTGTCGTAAACTTTCACCCCATTGTCAGGGCTAGGAGAGTGTAAGCCCTCGATACAGTGTTATTTTTTTCCCAGTCTTCTACCTTTTTACAAGAAGAGTTTCATTAAGGACGGGCCGTGAGAAAGGGCTCATCCCTTGCTGAGCCCTAAAGACATTTGATTGGCTGCTGGGTTACTATAGTTGTAAGCGGCGACAACAGTGATTGGATAAGCGAGCAAGCCGCCAAGTTGACCACTCTGTGT
The DNA here is from genome assembly GCF_000002075.1 of Aplysia californica. Taxonomy (NCBI): domain Eukaryota; kingdom Metazoa; phylum Mollusca; class Gastropoda; order Aplysiida; family Aplysiidae; genus Aplysia; species Aplysia californica. Next base: position 812 of record NW_004799009.1, on the reverse strand, counting down.
TCACTGCGTGTGGTCATAACAGTTTCAACTGCTCATTTCGTTATGGAGAAACTTTCCTTTACTTTGGGATAGAGTTGGGGGTGGTGGGTGGGGAGGGGGTAGGGGCTCAAGCCCGTGAGCCCGTCACTACCCACTGCCACTGTGTGTCTCCAGGTCACTTTGGGTCTGCCCCTCTTGCGACGTCCGTCGGGTGTCCAGTGGAGGGCAGTCTTCACAATAGAGTCTGGTTCTCTTCTCAGAACGTGTCCGATCCATCTTCTCTTTTTAATTATAGTGGTCATGTCCTCTTGACTACATTTTCGTAACAGATCTGCGTTGGAAATCTTGTCGGGCCAGAAGATTCGGAGGATTTGGCGTAAGCTGGTTATATGAAAGATGCCCTCTTTGGCTTATACTTATACAGACTCCCAGGTTGCACTATATATTTGAAATAAAAGTGTATAAACTCTCTGGTATAATACTACTATAAGTAGAAGAGACTGTTGCCGTGTCGTCACGTGCACATGCACTTTCGTGAGTGAGTCATCCAGGCCAAATGAATACTATGGACGCGAGTTTTGCGTTATACGATTAGTGAAAAAGGTGCAAAATAACTTCAACGATTTTCCCCATTAATGATGTCTGTCGACTACAGAGAGATTAGACGTGCACTTGATTTGGTAATGATATCTTTTTTTTTTTTTAAATAGTAGAGTGTTTTTACGGCGCTCGCAACTGCATAGGTCATATGAGCGCGCGGGACACACCTAATATTTTCAGTTGGTAGGAAATTTTGAATTTTGCCCGGGTGGCGGCCGAAGCCTACTCTTATC
>NW_004799008.1:57071-58115 GCF_000002075.1 Aplysia californica | reverse complement strand
TCTCGTCAATTTTTGGGCATGTAGAGTTATTGGTATAATCTTAAAGTTTGTTCACTTGTCTTTATTTGGATGAAACAAATATCCATTTATCTTAAATACAAGTCGAGATATTTGCAAATGAAGGAGGTGGGGTCACCTGTCTTCAGAGGTAAAATTAGTGAGAACATGGCCACCAAAGATTAGTTATTTCCTTAGCTTAAGAGTCCGTGGCAACTGAAAATTTACATTTATTGTATCTTTAATCAACGTTTTTCAGAAACATCCACACAGAAATGAGTCTTTTCACGGGCATGAAGATGTTGAACCAAAAAAACAAAAAATGTGATAAAAATTTAAAAACCTACGGAAAAATGTAAGTTTCTTCATTTTGATTATTTTGACGAGAGCCTGATTCCATCACGTTCCCTCACAAATACAGTTTGAGAATGATGGAGTCAATTTTTCTCTTCTCTACATACATTAAGTTATGGACTAGGAATATTGGGGGGTTCCTTTAAAAAAAGGACTTATCCATTTTTTCTCTTGGCCCATTTGAGTAACACAACAGATAAACACGGAACACATTTTGGGTGGACACGAAATCCTAGAATGACGGCTCGTTCACTTTCGTCTGTCCGCGGTTAAAATGGCAAAAAAGCGAATCGCTTGTTTCATCTTCCAGGATCTTTGCATGCGAGTCGAGAAGTTAAGTGACCAACAGAATCTAAAAGCTCATTCATAAAATCACCGCCACCTAAGGCTCTGACATGTTTCCTTTGAATTAAGCCTAACGCGGGTCAAAAAATAATAATATGGGATTTACAACATGCACCTAAAACATTTAAAGGTTGACACACTTTCCTGAACACCATAGACGGCACACGGCTCATGACTTGTCGGCACGTGCCGTGCCACAGGCTAATACCCCTCCCTCCATAGGCCATAGCACGACGTCACAACACAACACATCACATCCATGGATTCGACTGATGGAGAGAGAGAGAGAGAGAGAGGGAGAGGGAAAGGGAGAGAGAGAGGGAGAGGGAGAGGGAGAGGGAGAGGGAG
>NW_004799008.1:48894-56881 GCF_000002075.1 Aplysia californica | reverse complement strand
GGGGGTTAGAGACAAGCGTTGGTGATGCATTATCAGAATTCTTCAGTGGGTCTGTGTACTGGCAAAACGACCTTATTTTCAGAAACGTTACACATTGAAATAAAAAAAAGTGAAACTCACCTGCTGCTAGACATTTACTGTCAATATATTCCCAGACTGTTGTCTTTGATCTTTGTTGTGATACTCTGGGTTTTGGGGGACCCAAAGAAGCGGTCGGTCTCTCACAAGTTCAAGAATTTCTTTCTTGTAGTCATCCATTTTGGCAGCACACGACACAAAAAACGAGCAATGCTGCAAAGCAAGGCACACAATGTTTGGTTGTGGCTGTGTCGTGCCGTCAGTGGAGTGTGCAACTCGGAAATAGTTGTGTTTCATTTTATTTCGCACGTGTGCCATGTGCTGTGTGCCACGTGCCGTGTGCCGTCTATGGAGGGTCTGCCTAAGAAACGCGATTCAAGTGACGGGTGAGCATTTTTCGAGACTCACGTGGAGCACGTGGAGACGTCTAGACAGCCGGGGGATGAAATCTACAAGCTTCCACTGAAATGTGGGGGCAGGGTGGTGTCGTTGTCTCAAATTGAGCAATTTGTTGGCAAGGCTTCTGTAAATAATTTATTCTAGTGATCCTGCATATGCATCCAACGAGCTGTTTTTAATATAGGGAAAAGATAGAAAAACTTTTTTATAACTGTGTCAAGATTTAAAAAAAAAAAATTTTGTCTGGTCGTTAACCTGCAGAAGTACCATGCAAAGCTTCATGGGGGTAGGTGCATTCCTCAATGAGCTAGAATTCTTTTTAATGCGGTCAGACGAAAGTGAACAAGCCATTATTCACAAATATATCACACCACTAAACAGGGGAAGCCACTTACATAATTAGCTTTAATCTACCATCATCAAATAATACCCTCCCTTTGAAGTTTGTTAGTTTTTTACATTCATGAAAAAAAATACTGTCCATCCAGAGTTTTTGCATCGTCTTTTGAATTATAGCTTACATTGTTTTTCGTGCTATTTCTATGAGTCATAAATTATAGAAATGAACGAATTCGGAACTTTAAAACAGAAGGCCCTAGGTCATGGGAAAGTGTGATCTAGGACATTATGCAAATTATAGCACACTTGGTGAATTAACCATCTTTCTGGAAAGAATAGAAGTAAAACCAAGGTTTGAAAGACACTAGTATCATTCTCACCTACCCTAAAATATCAGGAATATTTTAAAATATATTATAGATGATTTTGTGAATTCCACAAAAACTTAACCAGACAGAGAAAAACGAACAACATATTATGACATGTATGTGAAGCGTGCTGACTTTATGAGTTACTTCTCAGATTCAAGCCATAGGGCGATAACATAGAGAACGCGCGGCTGAAGATCGACGTGGACAGGCGCCAGTAGGTGTCTGCTTGACTCCACATAGAGGGCGCCAGTAGGTGTCTGCTTGACTCCACATAGAGGCCGCCTAAGGCCTAGACCAAGATGTAAGAATACAATTACACCACAACACAGCTGGTAGGCTATTTATGAAGCTTTTATTTGGGGATACGACTTAAAAATAATGTCAAGTGAGTGTCGGTGACACGGGGTATCGATGGGTGGTCACTGAGGCCTGTCCTTGAGCAAGACACGATACCCAAACTCAACCCTCCCCCTCCCCAACCCCCCCCCCCCACCAACACAAAAAAATACACAAACAAACAAACAAACAAACAAACAAACAAACAAACAGAAAGCACAAACCAGGGCGGCCCACAGTGACTACTAACAACTAACAGTAACATGTTGGTCAAAATTGTTCTCCCTTCGTGCAATACAACGTCCCTGACTGCAGAAAGACCGAGACACTCGATAAAACAGTTATTTCCCTCAGAAAGACCGAGACACTCGATAAAACAGTTATTTCCCTCAGAAAGACCGAGACACTCGATAAAACAGTTATTTCCCTCACAAAGACCGAGACACTCGATAAAACAGTTATTTCCCTCACAAAGACCGAGACACTCGATAAAACAGTTATTTCCCTCAGAAAGACCGAGACACTCGATAAAACAGTTATTTCCCTCAGAAAGACCGAGACACTCGATAAAACAGTTATTTCCCTCACAAAGACCGAGACACTCGATAAAACAGTTATTTCCCTCAGAAAGACCGAGATACTCGATAAAACATTTATTTCCCTCAGAAAGACCGAGATACTCGATAAAACATTTATTTCCCTCAGAAAGACCGAGATACTCGATAAAACATTTATTTCCCCCATGAGAATTGAACTCTGGTCTCTCAGTACGTCTGCTAAGCGCCCAACCACTAAACCATAAATAACGGCACAGAATTAAGGTGGGCGGTTGGCGGGTGCTCTGGTGTGGTTTGCTCCTTCTTTCCTATCCAACATCTATCATCCTTATCTCCCCTCCTTCTTTTTTGTGTTTGTTACTCTCTTGTAACACCTCTAATCTTCGGCATTTGTATGACCTTATTGTGTTGAAAGTGCTGTAAAACTCTTACTGAAACAGAATTAAGGACCCTCTTAACTCCCCCTCACCCACCCACAAAAAACAAAAACAAAAACAAAAACAAAACCCCCACAAAACCTAACGTCAAACCGAACCAAACAAAACAAAAACAAACAAACAAACAGAAACCCTCCCTTCACCTCCACAACCCCCCCCCCCCCCCCCTGCCCTCCAAAAACAAATAAGAAACCAACACCTCCCAAAAACAAACAAACAAACAACTCCGACCGGGATAGGCACTATTTTACAAATAAAACAAAGGCAACAACAACAACAACAACAACAACAACAACAACAACAACAACAGAAAACACTTCCACAATAAAACAAAAGTTCAATACAAACCCCAGTACATAATAATATGGGAAGTGTGCTGACAAAATGAGTTACTTCTCGGATTCAAGCCTTATGGAAATAGACACATCACGCTTTTAGGTGAAGTTTTTACAATTTATAAGTATGAAATAGTAAAAAGAACCGTTATATTTAAAGAATATGAAGTTAATAGAAAATCTACAAATTTGACCCAAGTGTCGATTTTTGGCCTACATCTCCATTTGTGGATTGTGAAAAGTAACCAATTTTGTCAGCACAACTCACATATATGTACTAAAACAAACACCGCGTACCATCTACCCCGTTTGCCACAGGTTGACGTCTGAAAACCACACCAAAACAAAACAGGAACCTGGCTGGCAGCTGTCCTTACACTGTCGTGTCCAGTCATCAGGGGAGAGACAACAAAACAAAAGTTACAAAACAAAACCCAGTACATAAAAATATTAATATGTATTAAAAAACAATTACCTTGTACCTTCAGCTCCACTCGTCACAGTTTGACGACTAAAGTTCAAAACAAAACAAACTCTACAACCCCCCCCCCCCAAAAAAAAAGACCCACGAAAAAAACAAAACAACTACCAAAGTTAAAACAAAAGCCCCGGTCTGTGGGGTCGACCATATTTCCTGTCTCAGGGCCCTGTGTGTGTGTGTGTGTGTGTGTGTGTGTGTGTGTGTGTGTGTGTGCGCGCGCGTGTGTGTGTGTGTGTGTGTGTGTGTGAGTGGGGGTTGGCCACGTTTCCTGTCTCAGGGCCCTGTGTGTCTTGCAGTGCTGAAGGATGTGTTCAACTGTCTGGTCCGCCTCTCCACCCTGGCATTTTGGTGATTGTGCTAGTTTAAAACAATTTTATTACAACAATTACTTTGTACCGTAGGCTCCGCTCGCCACAGGGATAATAAACTGCAGGAATCACGACATACGAACGTGTCACAAGCACACGACAGTTATAATTTACTCACTGACACTGACACTGACACTTCGCCAATCCCAGAAAAAAGAGAGGCAATAATAGCATGTAATTTTCTGAATGAGCAGTTGTTTTTGGGCTTGTCTTTTTCCAACGTAAAAACGTGACTGCGTCTGGAAAGCAAAAGTTACCCGCTGACCACAGAAGACTCCACATCTACTGCTTTAATGGCGGGAAAGTGAATCGTTCTAATAAATCTTTTTTTATTTTTTACCTGTACATGTAATTATCCCAGACACGCATCAGTGGGTGGTTGGCGGGTGCTCTGGTGTGGCTTGCTCCTTCTTTCCTATTAAACTTCTATCGTCCTTTATCTCTCTCCCGTCTTTCTTTTCTGTGTTTGTTACTCTCTTGTCACACCTCTAGTCTTCGGCACTAGTATGACCTTATTGCGTTGCAAGCGCCGTAAAACTTTTACTATAGCTGAAGTAAAAGCGACACTCATCGATACTTCACTTCGTTTTCTTTTTTTTTGGTTAAATGTTTTAAGGCGCTCGCAAACTGCATAAGGTCATAAGGTCATAAGGTCATAAGGTCATAAGTTCATAAGGTCATAAGGTCATAGGGTCACATAAGCGCGCGGGACACATTAAACTTTAACATGCGCAACTTGCACACGGGACTTCTGAGATTTTTCGCCCTTGTCCGAGAAGGCTAGGTGTAGATCTTTCCTACCAGAAGATCAGGGGTGTGGCTGAAAGACAGCAATAAGGAGGAGCCAAGGAGTAGCAGTAGAAATGTTGCAGAAAGAGTCAGGAGCCCAGAGGAGGGGGGCAAAAGGGTGAGGGGGTGGGAGAAGAAAGAGGAGACGAAAGCAGACAACAGAACATTGTTAGAGAGCAGGAAAGGAGGTGAAAGGAGACAATTTTAAAGAAGAAAATTTTTTCGTCGGTACCCGTATTCGAACCGGGGACCTTTGAATGAGAGGCGAACGCCTTAACCTCTAGGCCACGATGAGAAGGTAATTGCTATGTTTTTCACTCCAAAGAGAACAATGGTTTGTTGAGTTGAATTGGTCGCTTTTAAGGACAAGCGGGCTAACCCACATCTTGGGGGTTTCCAGAAATCTTGACCTATACCAAAAGTGGACATTGCCCTACCTATAGGTGAAGTTTGGTTTCATTGGTGTGTATATTTGTTTGGTTATAGAGAAAACTCTCCTTGTCTTTTAAAGATACTGAACAAAGGGCAAAAAGTTTGCCTTCGATTTTCTCAAAACAGCATTTTTCGGGATAGCCCCCTTGTGGTTAAAAGCGACCAATTTGTTGATAAGTCTAAGCTTCCGCAAGACCAGCTTCTATACTCCTTGGCTTCTTCTTTCTGCTGTCTTTCAGCCACACCCTTAATCTTCTGGTAGGAAGGATCTACTCCTAGCCTTCTTGGACAAGGGTAAAAAATCTCAGAGGTCCCGTGTGCAAATTGCGCACGTTAAAGATCCTTCGGTGGTGTAAAGTTGATAAGAGTAGGTCTAGGCCTCGGTCGCCAGGTGGGCAAAATTCAAAATGTCCTACCAACTGAAAATATTAGGTGTGTCCCGCGCGCTCATATGACCTTATGCAGTTGCGAGCGCCGTAAAACATTTACCATAAAAAAGGAGGACAGACCATTGTTAGAGGGCAAGAAAGAAGATGAAAGGAGAACATCTTAGAGAAAAACAAACAAACTGAAGTCACTGTCTGGATTCGAACCAGGGACCCAATAAATGAGAGGCGGACACCGTAACCTCTCGACCACAAAAGCTTCCCTGCCTCACGCTCGCTAATCACAGCCTATAACGTGACACCAGGGAAATGGCTGGTCTAGCATATTATTATGTGAGGCATCGTGGGGAAATCAGGCGCTCGTCAAAATAACCAAACTAGAGAAACAGGCATTCTTCAGACAGTTTGGCATTTTTTGTCGATCTTTTGTTTCTTGACTCGATCCCTTTCATGTCCATATCAAAACACATTTCCGTGTGAAATTTACCTAAAAACGCTGATTAAGGGCTTACATTATGTCATTTTTTCAGTTTTCAAGGACTTTCGCAATTTGAATTACCAAACTTTGACTGCTATTTTTTCGCTAATTTCATCATCGAAATCAGGCGAACTCATCCCTTTCCTTCGCAAATATCTTGACTTTTGCTCAAGATAGATGGGTATTTTTTACAAACTGAAAGCAAAGCAAATAAATAAATAAGCTTTCAGATAATACCAATAGCTCTACATGCCCCCAAAAATGACGAGCGCCTGATTCCACCACGTCGTGATACATATCATTATTCTTCCTGCCAGAGAACCCTCAGCTGTGATGATTAAATCGTCAACAAGCTTACTTTGTTCCTTTCCTAAGACTTTCATTTTGCAAAGTCAATACATGCTACTGTTTGTCTGTCGACCCAGGACAGAATGAAAAAAACACACCCAAAAACAAAATAACTAATAGTACAGTATAGTCAGTTGAAGATAGATCTGGGAAGTATTTATTGTGCTACCTGGCTTTGCGAATGTCCATTCTGTCCAACGTCTGTCTGAATCCTCAAGAATAGCAAGAGAGTAAAAAAAAAAATAAAGAAAGAAAAGAAGACATAACTAGAAGTAGGGAGGGAACTCTGTTCTCTTTTCCATTTGTGAGGCAGCGTGGTGGAATCAGGCTCTCGTCAAAATAATCAAAGTGAAGAAACTTGCATTTTTCCGCAGGTTTGTGAATTTTTATCAAATTTTTGTTTTTTGGCCTTTCATGCACATTAAAAAACTTATTTCTGTGTGGATTTTTCTGAAAAGCGTTGAATAAAGGCACAAACATGTACATTTTCAGTTACCACGGATTCTTAAGCTAAGGAAATAACTAATCTTTGGCGGCCATTTTTTCCACTAATTTTACCTCTGAATACAGGTGACCCCACCTCCTTCTTTCGCAAATATCTCGACTTGCATACACGATAAATGGATATTTTTTTCATCCAAATAAAGACAACTGAACAAGCTTTAAGATGATACCAGTAACTCTACATGCCCAAAAATTGACGAGAGCCTGATTACACCACGCTGCCTCACATTTGTTGAATTTTGTAGTGAGAATACAAACTTGTCTTGTCCTCAAAGGTAAAGAGACGTGAGCCAAAGACTAGCTACACACATAACTACTACGTCACAGAATGCAAGCGTCTCTAGCAACGGCGTTGGGAGCGAACAATAAGACTTCCTCTTTGGACGGGAACGAAACCGGCGAAATGACGTCATCAGTTTCTGAGCAGGCTGCGCCTTTAATCAGTGGAGAGGACCTGGGAATTGCTTTAATCGTTACCGTTGTGGGTCTGTGTGGCTTGTTCAGCCTGCTCGGCATAGTGACCAACGTGACCAATCTGGTGGTCTTCGCTAAGCTAGGGTTCCAGGACAACATAAACATCAGTCTCATGGGTGAGTTGTCAGCATATTGCTACCTCAAAAGTACGAAGCTCTGTCGGAGACTTTTGCCCGTTTTTGAATGACTAAGACCATGATACCAAAAAACCATATGATTTATCTGCTGCTTTATCAAAATCGTAAGATTATTCGGAGTCGTTATCAGGATGTTCTAAGGATTGCATTCGAAAAAGCTTGGCATGGTGTGAAACTCAAAATATTTGACGTCAAATTCCCCAAAACGATGTACTGAGCAGATAATCTTTGAAATTCGGAGGTAGTGATGTCATTATGTCACCACACCAATTTATGTTTTTTGTTAAGTTTTTTAAGATTATAAACCCTCAAGAGTCACACTCTAATAATCTGCCCATGTTATATGGTCGCTTTTAAGCACAAGGGGGCTATCCCGAAATATTCTGGTTTGAGAAAATCAAAAGTAACCTTTTATGTACCCTTGTTAACAGTTTCTTTGAAAGATAAGGAGAGTTTTCTCTATAACCAAACAAATATACACACCAATTAAACTAAGCTTGTCCTATAGGTAGGGCAATTCCCACTTTTGGTGTAGGTCAAGATTTCTGGATACCCCTGAAATCTGGGTTAGCCTGCTTGTCCTTAAAAGTCCATAACTTCTTCTTTTTACTCAAGTCTTGGTCAAAGGCTTCAACTTAAAGTGGCTTATTTATACCTGGTAGTTTTAGGTCAGTGTGAACGGGTTTTACACACACACACACACACACACACACACACACACACACACACACACACACA
>NW_004799008.1:45230-46889 GCF_000002075.1 Aplysia californica | reverse complement strand
GAATGGAGCAATCGATTGGCTATCGTTTTGTATCAGAGAACCAATCCCCCAAAGGCCACTGGGTATTAGAATACCGGACTCGTAATTGAAATTGGGGGTTCGGGGGTTCGAGCCTCAGCTCGGCCCGACGTTGTGTCCTTGGGAAAGGCACTTTACACGAATTTCCCTCTTGGCTCGGTCCTTTCGGAGATGGAAGTTAAACTGGAAGATCTCACCTCTTAAATAACCTAATAGTGCTGATATGGGCGGTAACTGTCTCTGGATACGTTCGTTAATGGAATGTTATTAGCTGTCATTTTTGGACCTACATACAGTGCGGGAGATGATTCTTCTACTTGGAGTTAGGGCGTAACATTACTTGTGTGTTTTTCCTGTCTCCAGAATCACAGGCTTAATCACGGCTTTCATCACGTTCGAGAGATGTCTGTGTATCGTTCTGCCTCTGCGGGTCCGGACAATCATCAGCCCCGGAAGGACAAAGCGTCTCGTCGTCTCCTTGTTCCTCCTCTTGTTCTGTCTCTTTCTGCCTTGCTACTACACAAACCAGCTGGCTTGGGTATTTGTTCCCGAGAGGAACACGTCGATACTAAAAATAACCCGCACACCCGCCCTTGAGGTCGTCAATCAGATAATTAGTATGACCCAGGGCGTCCTAATCAACACTTTCTCCTTCGTGACTGTCATCATCTGTACCACGGTCCTAGTCGTCAAGCTCAACAAAAAGACAAAATGGAGGAAAGCGACAGCTGGTAAAGGGAGCGGTGGGTCGGGAGATTTAGGGCTCAAAGAGAAAAAGGTCGCAAAAACGGTGACCTTCATTGGCGCCATCTTTATCGTCTGCTCCTTGTATTCGACAGTGGTGTTTTTCTGTCTGGTTATAGATACAGACCTGTTCGTTAGAGGTAAGAATGAAAACCTCTTCCTTCTCGCCAACTCCATCAGCATCTTGCTGACTACCATCAACTCGAGCGTGAACATGTTTGTCTATCTGAAAATGAGTTCAAAGTACAGGGCGGTGTTTCTTCAAACGTTTGTATGGTCGGATTGATGCAAAGAACAACGTTCTTCTCCATTCCTCGAACATTCTGGAGGAAGTCTGTAACTCTCTGTCGTAACACGAGGTCAGCACCAGCTCATTTCTCAGAAAACATTACTGGACACAGATTTCTGAACATACTCTGACAAATACACCACACACCACATGCTTCTTTTTTCTTTTTTTTGGTAAGTGTTTTACATAGCTCGTACCTGCATAAGGTCATTATTATGAGCGCGCGGGTCACATTAAACATTTTCAGTTGGCAGGAGATTTTGAATTTTGTCTGGGTGGCGTCTGAAGCCTACTCTTGCCGAGTTTAGACCACTTAGGGATCTGTAACGTGCGTAACTTGCACGCAGGACCTCCGAAAATATTCGCCTTTGTCTGAGAAGGCTAGATATAGATCTTGCGTACACGTAAATCGTATGTGTGGCTGAAAGACACTAGTAAGAAGGAGCCAAAAAGTAGCAGTAGAAAGGCTTCAGAAAGAGTCAGTAGCGCAGAGTTGGGGGGAAAATAAGATGAGAGGGTGGGGGACAGAGGGTGGAGGCAAAAGCAGGCTACAGAACATTGCTAGAGAAAAGGAAAAGAGGTGAAGTGAAAGGAGACAATTTTAGAGA
>NW_004799008.1:41494-43394 GCF_000002075.1 Aplysia californica | reverse complement strand
GGGGGAGGAGATGTAATTCTTCATGCTATGGACACTCTGCACCTTAGTCAGTTGAGATGTCGTTTCTCAGGACTCCATAAACTTCCTCAGTTGATCTTTTGCGTGTTCTACCTCTTCACAATAAATTCTTGAAATATTTGCGAACATTATGACACCTAAAACCCGTTTCTCGGTCTAAATGAAAGAAGCAATTTATTTTTTTTGCTGATTGTACGGTTTCTAGTTAGATGGGCCTGCGTCTAAATAAAGGTACGGCTCTGCAACGGTCTGTCGAATGAAAAGATGGGTTTATGGATAGGAGTAAAGACTCGATGGGAAATTTGAGTTTTTACGATACGCACGCCGCGTATTGAATATTGTAACAACAGGCAAGTTTGATAGAAAGAGAGGCAGAGGCAGACAGAGGGAAAAGATACTGGACACGTTGACAACATGGCTGGGAATAGCAAGAACAACAGACACCATTGCTGCAACGCGAGACAGAGTGAAGTGGAGGTCCATGATCGCCCACGCCAGTCGACAAGACACCTCTCATTTACTCACTCACTCACTCTCTCTCTCCCCCCCCCCCCAATCTATCTATCTCTGAGCGCGGGTTTGAATAATTTCATAATTAGTATGTCTTTGTTTATAATGATTACAAAGAAAGCTGTTTCTTCTCTTTGAATAAATTGTACTGGGTTTGATCACACGCAATAAACTAATTCTTCAAGTAAAAGATGAGTTCTTTCCCTTAGTCCTTGTTGCTTTGTCGCTTGATCGGTTGTTTGTATGGTCTTTGTTGTCTTTCTTGGATTTGTAGAAACAATAAATGTAGACCTGTACAACATAATGTAGCTTTCGTGCAATGGCTATTTATTCTGTAGAAATACAAGACTATCATCATCATCATCATCATCATCATCATCATCATCATCATCATCATCATCATCAATGCCTTTCACCCCTGGCAGGGTATAGGCCACATACAAGCTCCTTCCATTTCTCTCTATCCTGGGCCATCCTTCCAAGCTCGTTCCAAGTGAGCTTCATCTCCCTCATGTCCCTTTCCACACATCTCCTCCATGTTTCCCGTGGCCTACCCCTGCCTCGTGCTCCCTGTGGGTTCCATAGAAGTAGAAATAGGACAAAGAAAGTGGCGTTGGATGGGATACACCTTCAGAAAGCCCAGCGGAAACATCACAAGACAGTCACTGCAATGGAACAAGACTGTCGCTGGTAGTGAAAGTCTCGCACCAACAATCAGAATGTCTTCTCATCAGACAAAATAAAACAATATCTCCCCACTAGGGAATCGAACTCAGATTCCCTTTTTTATTGTAGAGAGTTTTACGGCGCTCGCAACTGCATAAGGGGAGGATGTCAACAGAGAAGTCCTTACAGGGAATCAATCAGACTTACTCTGCTCACCTCTCTAGCTTCAACAGCACAAAGTCTGCTTCGACTACCAAGGCACCCCGGAAATAGCAGTTCACAAGAGAGTGACAAACATACAAAAGAAGCACAGGAAAATGTCAATAGAATAAGGATCAGGAATGAAAAAGCAGCAGTTCCCTGTTGTAGTTCAGGCACAGTTATGAGCGTGACATGAGTCAGCCCATTTACAATTCTACTATGCTCGAACGAGAAATGTCCCCCCTTTGGGAATGGCGTAAAGACAGCACAGGGATTCCCTCTGCGCCACAGCGAGGAGCCCAACTCTTACGCCACATACGCCGATGTTTCCTGCCCGCGGAGTGACACAAGTACTTCCGGGTTGTCTCAACTCCTGGCTCATCTATTCTATGGTCTGGGCGACAACAACAACAACAATAGCAACAACAACAACAATAGCAAAAATAATAATAATAACAAAATTAATAATAATAATGATAATGATAATAATAATGGTAATAAAGAT
>NW_004799008.1:39209-41340 GCF_000002075.1 Aplysia californica | reverse complement strand
ATAATGATAATAATGATAATGATTATAGTAATAAGATTAATAATAGCAACAACAATAATTTAAAAAATCATTAAGTTGAAGAGTCCAGAAAAGATCAATCAATACAGATTTGGTTTGCAGGAAAGTATTACCAGAGGGGGTTGGTATTACCCCTTACAAAAGAAAAAACAAAACTCCCCGCGGTTTTAAGCAAAACAAACATTCTGAAATTCTGCAAACTGAGCCCAAAAATGTGAAATTATGCGATTCTGTTAATTTTCACAAAGAATGATAAAGGAAAAAAATCAGAAATTATCTTCCTCCCCCCCCCCCCCCCTCCAAAAAAGGTAAAATTTTGCCATGTTCTGTAGGGTGCATAAAAACCCGAGGACAGAAAAACCAACCTGGCATGACGTCACAGGAGGCCATGTACCCGGACCTGACATGGCTGTTCCCGGATTTTCTTGTTCTGTTGTGTGTGGCCACACTTCACGAGCAAGGGCAAACAGAATTAATGCGCGTGCAACTCCTGGTGGTGACAAGTTTTTAGAAGATGTAGTTTTTATTTCTCGGAAAGAAAGGATGACGTGTAACCGATCGTCTAGACAGCTCGATAGACTCGATAGAGAACGTTGTGGGTAAACATTATTTTGTTCTTTAGGCCATTCCCCAAAAAGGGGTGGGGGTGGGGGGCATTAACATGTCCTTATGCACCGTAGAATTGTAAATGGGCTTATACATCAATGTCATGCTCATAACTGTGCTCGAACTGCAAAGGGGAACTGCTGCTTTTTTCTTCCCTCGTCCTTACTATCGCCATTTTTCCTCTACTTCTTTTGTATGTTTGTCACTCTCTTGTGAACTGCTATTTCCGGGGTGCCTTTATAGACGAAGCAGACTTTATTCTGTTGAGGCTAGAGAGGTGAGCAGATTAAGCCTGATTCCCTGTATGGACCTCTCTGTTGACATCCACCCATTGGTGCTCATAGACCTTATGCAGTTGCGAGCGCCGTAAAACTCTACTAAAACAATTGCCACTGTACATGATAAAGAATAGTGGAATTAGGTCAATCAGCGAGAGTTCTCCCAGAGCAGTCACAGACTGTCGCAGCTGTCCTACTTCCTTCACCACAACCCTGACGTCACAACGTTACTGCTCGAATTAACGAAACATGACCGGGTGCCAAGGAAGATTATTGCACAAAGTCTAGAGTGTGGGTGGTTGGCGGGTGATCTGGTGTGGTTTGCTTCTTATTTCCTATCAAACTATCGTCCTCATCTCCCCGTCTTCTTTTTTATGTCTGTTACTCTCTTGTAACTGCTCTAATCTTCTGGCGCTCATATGACCTCATGCAGTTGCGAGCGCCGTAAAACCTCTACTAAAACTAAAACTAGAGTCTAGAGTTAAGTTGTTACAAGAACGAAACGGTCTTCCTTCTCTCCTGTCAAATTGAGCCTCCCTTGGCAAGGTACATTTGAACACCTATCTGGCCATCAACATACCTTGTGCCAAGGACATCACGCCACCCGTTCTAAAACAGATACAACGTTTATTTTAATCCCCTCGCGTCGATAAAAACATCAATAAGTTTCGTTCTGTGCGTGTGATTACATCGGCTGTAATTTGATTTCTGTTTTAGTAAGAGTTTTACAGCACTTGCAACACAATAAGGTCATATAAGTGCCCAAGAATAGAGGTGTTACAAGAGAGTAACAAACACAAAAAAGAAGGAGGAGAGATAAGGACAATAGGTGTTTGATAGGAAAGAAGGAGCAAACCACACAAGAGCACCTGCCAACCACCCACGGCTGTAAGTTGAATCGCTATTTCGGTTAGTTAACCCCGTTTTTTAAAACTATCGCCTTACATTCCAACTCCTTCACAATTGACTTCTACTTCCTGTTTACATTCTTTTTTTTCTGGTGTGAAAATGGTAAGGTTTATGGCCTTTATCAAGTTTATTTCCCTGACTTGCTGTTCCTCAAGCATAGTCCACGGCAATATTGGGGAAATCATATATTATGTTTCCTGGACTCCACAAACTATTTGTTAACGACGTTAATACAGCGGACACACAAACACACACACACACACACACACACACACACACACACACACACATACACACACAGACACACACACACACACACA
>NW_004799008.1:36558-38007 GCF_000002075.1 Aplysia californica | reverse complement strand
GTAGTAGTAGTAGTAGTAGTAGTAGTAGTAGTAGTAGTAGTAGTAGTAGTAGTTATTGTTATTGTTTGTTTTTGTTTTTTTGGGGGGGTTGAGGGGGTGTTATTACTAATATTTATAATTGCTGTTGTTGTAGTTGTTGTTATTTTTGTTGTTGTTGTTATTGTTTTGTTGTTGTTATTGTCGTTAACAATGACACACGTGCAGAAAAGACACACGGGTAAACATCACACGTCATTGTCATGCAATACTGTGGTGAACTACATCTAAAGTGTCTCAAACATTCATGGCGCAACTTATTGTCCAACATCTCCTCAACTATCCAACATGGACTCTCCAGCTTTTCCTCGGTGATTTGTATCAATTTGTCCAGACCAATATGTAAACACCCGTGGGCTGTTTTCTAAAAAATTCCGTACTAGATCTAAATACTAATTAAAATCCCAAGTGGGTCAGGGTTTTTTCAGATTTTAAAAGCTTTGTAAATTGCCATTCGCATTTAAAAGCAAGTCATTGTTTTTGTTGTGGGTTTTTTTCTGATCGCGATACTGCTTTTTGAACGAATGTTTGGAAAACTTTTAATGCCAAAAAAAATGTGTTCACAAAAAATGTGTTTCTCGTACCAAGTTTTGCCACTACAACGTGTCATTGGTGAGCTGTGACGTAGGCCATATTGCGTATACAAAATGTGTGTGAGTAGCCTAGTGGGAAGTGCTGTGAACAATCCCATGTTCCACGGGACGGAAATGTATAGAGTATTTTAATTAAAATTTAGGCCTACGAATAAAAGCTTTTTAATCTAGCACCAATTGTCGGGGAAAAATATGAATACGCCGTTAAGACAAATTGATACAAACCGCTGTGGAAAGTATGGGAGGCATTGATTGAATCGCTACAGAGATATTTGAGGATAGGTTGCGCTACGAATTTTTGAGCCAGAGTTTTACGGCACTTGCAGCTAAAATAGGTCATATACGAGCGTAAGTTCAGAAGGTTAGATCTAGAGGTTTTATAGGGGAGGAGAATGACAGAATGTGTAGAGGTGGAGAGATAAGGACGATAGATGTTGGATAGGAAAGAAGGAGGAGAGATAAGGACGATAGATGTTTGATAGGAAAGAAGGAGGAGAGATAAGTACGATAGATGTTTGATAGGAAAGAAGGTGGAGAGATAAGGACGATAGATGTTTGATAGGAAAGAGGGAGGAGAGATAAGGACGATAGATGTTTGATGGGAAAGAAGGTGGAGAGATAAGGACGATAGATGTTTGATAGGAAAGAAGGAGGAGAGATAAGGACGATAGATGTTTGATAGGAAAGAAGGAGGAGAGATAAGTACGATAGATGTTTGATAGGAAAGAAGGTGGAGAGATAAGGACGATAGATGTTTGATAGGAAAGAGGGAGGAGAGATAAGGACGATAGATGTTTGATAGGAAAGAGGGAGGAGAGAT
>NW_004799008.1:33817-36458 GCF_000002075.1 Aplysia californica | reverse complement strand
ACACACACACACACACACACACACACACACACACCTCACGCCCACTCCAGACAGCTGTGATGTATTTAGACTGACAATCTTTCTTAGAAAAATGGTAATGATGGGATTTCTTCCTTTCAAACAGCTCTACACTTTCTGTTTCAACAGTTCTGGCTCACTCTTGAGACATAATGATCATATCTAACTATAGACTTTGCGCACCAAAAATCCAGCACTTTTGATGTCACAACCACGCACTTTAAGAGATTAGATAAGATGAAGGCTGAGGCGGCGTGGTGGAATCAGGCTCTCGTCAAAATAATTAAAATGAAGAAACTTGCATTTTTCCGCTGGTTTGTGAATTTTAATCAAATTTCTGTTTTTTGGCACAACACCTTTTACACCCATTAAGGAACTCATTTCTGTGTGGATTTTTCTGAAAAGCGTTCATTAAAGGCAGAAAAAAGTAAATTTTCAGTTACCACAGACTCTTAAGCTAAAGAAATAACTAATCTTTGGCGGCCATTTTCTCACTAATTCTATCTCTGAAAACAAGTGACCCCCACCCCCTTCTTTCGCAAATATCTCGACTTGTATTCAAGATAAATGGACATTTTTTCAGCTGTAAGATGATACCAATAACTCTACATGCCCAGAAATTGACGAGAGCCTGATTTCACCACGTTGCCTCACATTTTTTTTTGTCCCAGAGAGATTTTTCTTTGGGTACACATTGGTAGAGAGCAGGAAAGGAGTGAAAGGAGACAATTTTAGAGAAGAAACATTTTCGGTCGCAACCTAGATTCGAACCCGGGAATGTTCATTATATATAGATCTATCCCTCATTTAAATTCAATATGAAGAGACAAGTAAAGATGACAATAACGCATATCCCTCATTTAAATTCAATATGAAGAGACAAGTAAAGATGACAATAACGCATATCCCTCATTTAAATTCAATATGAAGAGACAAGTAAAGATGACAATAACGCATATCCCTCATTTAAATTCAATATGAAGAGACAAGTAAAGATGACAATAACGCATATCCCTCATTTAAATTCAATATGAAGAGACAAGTAAAGATGACAATAACGCAGACATCACACCAAGTGCATCTTTCAACCACAGGCAGGGATTTTATCACAACACCTTTACGGTTATAATTTAAGATTCTTGCATTAGATTCGAAACAGCAAGACACATTCATGTTTATTCTGACAGTACTCTTATACTAGATGGTAATAAACTTGCTTTGCATCTTTCTTTCTTTCTTCCTATCTTTTTTCTTTCCTTCTTTCTTTCCTTTTTCTTTCTTTTTTTCTTTCTTTCTTTCTTTTTTTCTTTCTTTCTGTCTTTGTTCGTAGTGGTACGTATCTACTGCTGCGTGATCTTACAATATTTTGAGGGGAAAGAGGATGTGATGGGTAGTTTAAATAATGCTGTTTATCTGGGTTTTTTTTTAAATTCTTGTCATCTTATACCTATTTCACCAGGTCTTTGACATTATGTCCACAGATCTTACTTCACATACAAACTTCGTGTTTCTTCTCCTGTGAGCAACCGATTGTGACAACACATTCCAGCGACAGAGACAAAGTGACATTTTTAAACATCGAAATGGTAATTTGGTATAAGTACAGGTTTAACTCCGCTTTCAACTCTAAAAGGTTATACAGGAGGAGGCCGGACCTCTGAATGTAGCGTCCGTCTCAAATAGTCCGGGGTAACTAAAAATTTACATTTTCTGTGTCTTTAATCAACGTTTTTCAGAAAAATCTACACAGAAATAAGTTCTTTAATGTGCATGGAAGGTGTTGGGACAAACAACAAAAACAAAAACAAAAATCCACAAACCTGCGGAAAAAATTCAAGTTTCTTCATTTTGATTATTTTGCCGAGAGCCTGATTTCTCCACGCTGCCTCACATATAGACGAGAGCCTGATTCCACCACGCTGCCTCACATATAGACGAGAGCCTGATTCCACCACGCCGCCTCACATATAGACGAGAGCCTGATTCCACCACGCCGCCTCACATATAGACGAGAGCCTGATTCCACCACGCCGCCTCACATGTAGACGAGAGCCTGATTCCACCACGCTGCCTCACATATAGACGAGAGCCTGATTCCACCACGCCGCCTCACATATAGACGAGAGCCTGATTCCACCACGCCGCCTCACATATAGACGAGAGCCTGATTCCACCACGCCGCCTCACATATAGACGAGAGCCTGATTCCACCACGCCGCCTCACATATAGACGAGAGCCTGATTCCACCACGCCGCCTCACATATAGACGAGAGCCTGATTCCACCACGCTGCCTCACATATAGACGAGAGCCTGATTCCACCACGCTGCCTCACATATAGACGAGAGCCTGATTCCACCACGCTGCCTCACATATAGACGAGAGCCTGATTCCACCACGCTGCCTCACATATAGACGAGAGCCTGATTCCACCACGCTGCCTCACATATAGACGAGAGCCTGATTCCACCACGCCGCCTCACATATAGACGAGAGCCTGATTCCACCACGCTGCCTCACATGTAGACGAGAGCCTGATTCCTCCACGCCGCCTCACATATAGACGAGAGCCTGATTCCACCACGCCGCCTCACATATAGACGAGAGCCTGATTCCTCCACGC
>NW_004799008.1:31806-33717 GCF_000002075.1 Aplysia californica | reverse complement strand
CCCACAAACAACAAAATATTCACCCTCACCCATCACAGTCCTAGATCTATGACAACATACGAGGTATTCAGGACAAGCAAAAGATTGCACGTCGGACAGGACGTTGGTAGAGATCTTGTTTTGTTTTTTTGCGGGGGTTTTTTGGCAAGTGTTTTGCGGCGCTCGCAACTGCATAAGGTCATATGAACCGCAGGACATTTTAAAAAAGCAATATTTTCAGTAGGTAGGAAATGTTGAATCATGCTCGGGCGGCGGCCGAAGCCTACTCTTATCGATTTGAACCAACAAGGGCAAAGGAGGTGAAGGGGTGGGGGCAGAAAGTAGAGACCAAAGCAGACGACAGAACATTGCTAGAGAGCAGGAAAGGAGGAGCTGAAAGAAGACAATTTTAGAGAAGAAAATTTTTCCGTCGCTACCAGGATTCGAACCCGGGACCTTTGAATGAGAGGTGAACACCTTAACCCTATCAGTACATCGTGTTTTACTATCGTATCCATACGACGTGGAGAACTCTCAGCCACCACTTTCTAAAGACGAAATTTACTCGTTAATCCGATCCGTACGCTTTGCATAGCATTCTGTCAAAATGATTTTCTGAGAAATACTGAAAGTTTCAAAGACATCTTCGTACTAGATCTAGAAGTATTGTAAAATGTGAAGAATACAACCCGGGGTACAAAATGAGCCCAGGGCGTACGGATAGGGTGAAAACTTCTAGGCCACTAGAGCCCCCACAAGACCTGTCTCTGTGAGTAGAACATGCAGTAGGGGAGTGAGGCTAGGGGCAATCTATGAACCTTATACCACGCGAAAACCTACTTGTTGTTGCTGCTGTTGTTGTTGTTGTTGTTGTTGTTATTATTGGTGTTGTTGTTGTTTTGTGTGTGTTTTTTGTGTATATTTCGTTTTTTGTGTGTTTTTGTCTTGTGTGTGTTCTTTTTTTTGTGCGTGTTTTTTTAGCGTAATTGTTGGGTATTTTTTTTGTAGACGTAGATTTATCTAGATCTAGACATCTCCACCAATGTTGAAGGACGGGGTTCGTGAAGATACGGGAGTTTGTCAGATTGATATAGAAATCTATCTCACACCGAGGAAGAATCAAACAATACATAATTAAAATAAACAAATCAACAAATATTCTATTATAAGTGTGTGTATAGATCACATTATACTAAATATCTAGATCTATATAAAATTATACGTGACTGTCGGAACCTCCGCCCTGCATCCCTCGAGAATACAACAACTACTTCGTGCACCAGGAATAAACAGCAACCACACAGCGCACGTGGAGAAATCCGTAGGTGAGCACTCACAGAAGAAAAGGGAACAGAAATGAGCACAACTCAATTTGCCTTGTTACCGCCGATTGTCCGCTCCTGCACATTTCCCAACAAAACGACACCAAAACTTGAAAGGAACTAAACCATTATTTAACGGGCGCAGCGGGGGTTCTGCTGCCTGCAATCTGGGCGGAAAACTATGGAATCCTGGGATGTCATTGTTTCATAATACTGGCTGGTTTTTTAATTTTTTTTAAATGAACCGATTTCATTACCCAATGGTTTTTTTCATTAATTTTTTTGCAGAGGTTTTACGGCCCTCGCAACTGCATAAGGTCAAATGAGCGCCAAGGGGTGGATGTCAACAGACAAGTCCTTACAGGGAATCAGACTTACTCTGCTCACCTCTCTAGCCTATACAGCACGAAGTCTGCTTCAACTATCAAGGCAGTAAATAAGAACATGTTAATATCCCCCCTCTGGGAATGGCCTAAAGACACTTCAGTAAGGGCACTACCCCGAGGGGTTTTACCCAGTGTTGTTTTTTCTTGTTTATTTTTTAGTAACCGCAATAGAAAACCCAAGCTAAGTCACAAGTGTAGTACTCACAGTCAACTTTTATCCCCCC
>NW_004799008.1:30462-31706 GCF_000002075.1 Aplysia californica | reverse complement strand
CATCAAATAGAACCCGTCACCACAGCCTCTCAGATAGTGTCTAGACTCACATCATCAAATAGAACCCGTCACCACAGCCTCTCAGATAGTGTCTAGACTCACATCATCAAATAGAACCCGTCACCACAGCCTCTCAGATAGTGTCTAGACTTACAGCATCAGAGGACTTGCTAGTTCTCTTCATACAAAAATTGTTGTCCAAAAAAGAAGAGTAGTACAGACATGTGTATGGTGAACCTTGGCAAGAGTAGGTCAGTAGGTCAGACCCAAACCTTGGCAAGAGTAGGTCAGTAGGTCAGACCCAAACCTTGGCAAGAGTAGGTCAGTAGGTCAGACCCAAACCTTGGCAAAAGTAGGTCAGTAGGTCAGATCAAAACCTTGGCAAAAGTAGGTCAGACCCAAACCTTGCAAGAGTAGGCCAGACCCAAATCTTTACAAAAGTAGGTCAGTAGGTCAAACCTTTGCAAGAGTAGGCCAGACTCAAATCTGGGCAAGAGTAGGTCAGACCCAAACCTTTACAAAAGTAGGTCAGTAGGTCAAACTTTGGCAAGAGTAGGCCAGACCCAAAACCTTTGCAAGAGTAGGTCAGACACAAACCTTGGCAAGAGTAGGTCTGACCCAGCCTCGTGGTGTCCAGCCAGGTCTAGAACAAATCTCTTCGTCCCTGGGTGGGTTTTAGTTTTAGTTAGAGTTTTACGGCTCTTGCAACACAATAAGGACATATAAGTTCCCAATGTTAGAGGTGTTACAAGAGAGTAAAAAACAAAAACAAAAACAGAAAGGAGGAGAGAGAAGGACGATAGCTTTTGAAAGGAAAAAAGGAGCAAACCACACCAGAGCACCCGCCAACCACCCTTTCCCTGGGTTGTAACAAGCGGTGACCATTGGAGGTTCGGTTCCCTTCAGTTCAGATCAGTGTCTGGCGGCTTCAGTGCACACTATAAATGGTTGCTTTTAATTTTAAGTTACAGTTTTTGTCCCTTGTTCATTTTCTTTAAAAGAAAAGGGAATTTTAATCTATATATAAACAAACATACACATAAATGAAACCACACTTCTGCTATAGGTAGGGCAATGCCCACTTTTAGTGTAGGTCAAGATTTCTGGAAACCCTCGAAATATGTGTTGGCCCGCTTGTCCTTAAAAACGACAAAATAGGCCAACTGCCCAAACCGACCACCCGACGTGCAGCCTTTGAAAAACAAACAGGCAAGGCCATCATCGGTTTTGTCGGTTTACCCCCC
>NW_004799008.1:26390-27563 GCF_000002075.1 Aplysia californica | reverse complement strand
GGAGGGAGAAGGGGATCTAATTCTTCCTAAAGCAGAGACTATAGCTTGTTCACTTTCGTCTGACAGCGTTAAAAAAAATCCTACCTCATAGATCTATACTTTACCTAGAGGTAGGGCAACGAAACTTTGCACGGAACTTCTGCAGGCCAGCGACCAAGCACAAATTGTTTTTCAAAAAAATCTTGACCCAGAAATAAAAAAGTTTTTTCTTTGAGCCCTATATTAAAAACACAGGATCACTAAAATAAATTAAATATGACTTGCAGTAACCTTGCCTTGACCTACAAATTGCTCATTTTGAGACAGCGACACCACCCTGCCCCCCACATTTCAGTGTAAGCTTGTAGATTTCATCCCCCAGCTGTCTAGACGTCTCCACGTGCTCCACGTGAGTCTCGAAAATTGCTCACCCCGTCTCTTGAATCGTGTTTCTTATACTCGTACGTGTGGTGTTGAGGAAAATATGTCAACGTTTAAATGTTTTATGTCTACACTGTAAATCCACGACTAATTTTTAGTTTTAGTAGAGGTTTCACGGCGCTCGCACTTGCATAAGGTCATACGAGCGCCCGAAGATTAGAGGTGTTACAAGAGAGTAACAAACATAAAAAGAAGGAGGGGAGATAAGGATGATAGATGTTTGATAGGAAAGAAGGAGCAAACCACACCAGAGCACCCGCCAACCACCCACACTACTAATTCTATAACCCGCTTCAGGCTTACATCAAGGAAATCAAGTCGGGACCTCAGTTTGTGTCGGCCACCCAACGCTTAGACCTGTATACAAACATCTGAGATAATTAAACGGTGGGATTTTAATATTTTATCTTCTTTTAACCGTGGTCAGACGAAAGTGGACACGCCTTACAAAATAGTAGTAGGGATGTGAGGGAGTCTGGTTTGCATGGTTTTGAACGACAGAATGTATGACATTGGAGATTTCCACCGCAATGTACCTTTATAGAACTGAGCCATGGCTTTCCAGTTCCGTTTGTTCAAACTGTGAGCGTCTGTTGTTTAAGACCAAAGATCGTACATAACAAGATAGTTCACTCCTCTCTTTGAGCCAATTGAGAAAGATTGTAAGCATGGTCTACGGTATCATTCTGACAATATCTGTTCTTCACACGTCTGCTGATCCTACTGTTGCCAGTTGCCTGTTAGTGCCACCCC
>NW_004799008.1:24167-26116 GCF_000002075.1 Aplysia californica | reverse complement strand
ACACACACACATACACACACATACACACACATACACACACACATACACACACATACACACACATACACACACACATGCACACACAAACACGTACATACAACCACATACACATACACACATACACACACATGCACACACACACACACACGTACATATACACACACATACACATACACACATACACACACATTCACACACACACACACACACACGTACATATACACACACATACACATACACACACATGCACACACATACACACAAATGCACACACACACACACACTCACACACATACACATACACACATACACACATACACACACACATACACATTTACACACACACGTACACACATACACACACATACACACACATACACATTTACACACACACACGTACGTACATACACACATACACACACACAGACACACACACACACACATGTATACACACATACATAAACACACGTACACACACACACATACACACACATACACACACGTACACACAAACACACACACACACATACACACATACACACACATACACACACATACACACACACGTACACACAGACACACACACACATACACACTTACACACACATACACACATACACACACATGCACACACATACACACTCATGGACACATGCACACACACACACACGCACACATACGTACACACATATACATATAAACACACACATACACACACGTACAGATACATAATACACACACACACACACTCTCTCTCTCTCTTACATGAACACACACACACACACATACACACTTACACACACGCACATACACACACACGTACACGTATACATACACATGCTTAGACATGTACTCACATACACACGTACACACAAACACACGCACACATATACACAAACTCACTTACACACACACACACATACACACACACGAACAAATATACATACACACACACACACATACACACACATACACACACACATGAACACACACATATACACATGCACCTACACACACACACACACAGATAGATAGATAGATAGATAGATAGATAGATAGATAGATAGATAGATAGATAGATAGATAGACAAATAGATTGATTTATCTATTGGTTGATTGTTGTTTTGTTTTTTGGTTAGCTGGTTGGTTGGTCGATTGGTTGATTGGATGATAGATAATGGAGGATGGAGGCATAGTTCATGTCACCGAGTCGGCAAGGCACCGGATGATGACGATTCTCTTATTGTTCCATATTTGAGTCGACATCAGTGTACCTACTCACTCATATTCTCCCAGTCAACAATAATTGTCTGCCCCCCCCCCCCCCCCAGGGGCAGTGCTACTGACTGAAGTGTCTATAGGCCATTCCCAGAGGGGGACATTAGCAAGTTCTTACGCACAGTAGAATTGTAAATGGGCTGATTTTATCAATGTCATGCTTATACTGTTCTGGAACAACATAGGGGAACTGCTGCTTTTTCTTTCCTCATCCTTACTATCGTCATTTTTTTCTCTACTTCTTTTGCATGTTTGTCAATCTCTTGTGAACTGTTATTTTCGGGGTGCCTTGATAGTCAAAGCAGACTTTGTGCTGTTGAGGCTAGAGAGAAGAACAGAATAAGCCTGATTCACCGTTTGGAGTTTTCTGTTGATATCCACCCCTTGGCGCTCATATGACCTTATGCAGTTGCGAGCGCCGTAAAACCTTAACTGAAACTTTAAACAACAATTGTCTGATACTCACTCACATTCACCTAGTCAACAACAGTCTGATACCAAAGATCGTACATAACAAGAAAGTTCACGCCTCTCTTTGACCAAAGATCGTGTATAACAAGAAAGTTCACGCCTCTCTTTGACCAAAGATCGTGTATAACAAGAAAGTTCACGCCTCTCTTTGACCAAAGATCGTACATAACAAGAAAGTTCACGCCTCTCTTTGAGACAAT
>NW_004799008.1:7423-21986 GCF_000002075.1 Aplysia californica | reverse complement strand
ATAGACGAGAGCCTGATTCCTCCACGCCGCCTCACATATAGACGAGAGCCTGATTCCACCACGCCGCCTCACATATAGACGAGAGCCTGATTCCACCACGCCGCCTCACATTTGTCCTTATTCTGTCACGTGATGCACGTCCCACTACTGTACAGCTAAGGGATAACGGGATGTCGTCATCACCCGGACGCACCAGACCTGAGACAGACATCGACGACAAAAGTTCGTCAGACATTCATTTTCGTTGCAGGGATACTCCAAAATTTCATATCCTGTTTCCTCGATCGTTCTAGTCATCCATCTGTTTAGGTTCGCTAGGTGAGTTGTTTTTGGTCATCCTCTGCCTCATTTGCCTAATGAGAACAAGATATTCAGACCGTTATGTCATTTCAGGTGTCCTGAAAATGCAATTGTCTCTTCCTAACTGATCTTGTTATGAACTGTCCAATCGGGCTTCTTTTATCACTACCTTATTCGATAGTACCCCTTGAACATCTCTCCCCTCCTCGACATTCACGACAGCTTCCATAGAAATTACTCTCTATTGTTTCAGATTCATTTCCACTATCTTTGATAGTTTGTTCATTATTCACAGTCGTATGAAAGGGTTGACCAAGCATAGCCTCGGATATAGAACTTCTATTTTGTGGTTCTTAAGATTGATCCACTTGTTACAACTAAACTCATCTTATGAAAATAATGATATGTGAGGCAGCCTGGTGGAATCAGGCTCTCGTCAAAATTATCAAAGTGAAGTAACTTGCATTTTCCCACAGGTTTGTGAATTTTTTATCAAATTTTTGTTTTTTGGCTCAACACCTTTCACGCCCGTTAAAGAACTCATTTCTGTGTGGATTTTTCTGAAAAACGTTGATTAAAAGCACAAAAAAAATGTAAATTTTCAGTTACCACCGACTCTTAAGCTAAAGAATAACTAATCTTTGGCAGCCATTTTGTCACTAATTTTACCTCTGAAAACAAATGACCCCCTCCTCCTTCATTCGCAAATATCTCGACTTGTATTCAAGATAATGGATATTTTTTCCATCCAAATAAAGACAAGTGAACAAGCTTTAAGATGAAACAATAACTCTACATGCCCAACATTTGACGAGAGCCTGATTCCCCCACGCCGCCTCACATGTTATTTATCTTTACTCATTCAACTTTGTTTTTCGTTTAACTTCTGTGCGCGGAACATTTGCCATCGGATGTAATTGTCCAAGACTGCTGAATTTGTTTTGATCTTTTCCCCACTCTGTAGAGTATTTTGTAGAGTATTTTAAATAAGGTTTACTGCTCTTTTCATCGTACAATCATGCATTGTTTTCTAAACATTCAGAACTGATTATTCCCGGTCTGTTTCCGACATAACTGTCCCCCAAATGTATATTATTTTTATGTTGAAGTCTCTTTTCTGGGTCTGCTATTAGAAAGTGTCACCGGCATACCTTATTATTCACGCAGGTGTTTGTATACCCGCATGGACACAAGTTGGATTATTTATGACGCAGGCTTTGGCCCTATCGGCATTTCTGATATATATTACCGTTTTGTTTGTGCGTGTGTGTATTGTTGTTTTTCTGTTTTTGCTTAATTTTTGACGTCAGCATTTTGTCCGCCAACTCTAGAAAATTTGTGTACGCACCAAACAAAAGATAATGATACAAAAGATAACGTTCTTAGTAATTTTAGTTTCCTGGTTCGATTTCTCCTAAACAGTTCCCATTTTTTAGGAAAACTGAGCTCAGCTCATGAATCTTGCTACATTGTGCATGTCGTTTTCTGTTGAAGAAAAGGTTTTTCTGTTTACACAAAAGGCGTGTCTGTGTGCGCGGGGATTAGAGAATGTTGGGAGCCAGCCGTAACAAACAAAGGTCTCGGAAGTGGTCTATGACAAGGTGAGCTGTGATTTGCGGCACTATCGACACCACGATAAAGAACACAAGACCACCCCCAGAACTGTACATACCCATGACAGAATTGATTAAAAAAACACCGTTTTATTAGAGGTTTTGCGGCGCTCGCAACTGCAATAGATCATACGAGCGCCAGAAGATTAGAGCTGTTACAAGATTGTAACAAACATAAAAAAAAGAAAACGGGGAGATAAGGACGATAGATGTTTGATGGGAAAGAAGAAGCAAGCCACACCAGAGCACCCGCCAACCATCCACAGAATTAGTTGATACGGTTGTTGTTGTTTTTTTCTGACAGAATAAATAAAGCTGACGTATTCACGTTACCCCTATGGTGGAGCGGTTAGGGTCCCTGCTGCCGCATGCATTAGAACTAAGTTAGGTTCCAGAATGGGGAAACATTTTTTTCGAGCGTTTTATTCTGCTGGGATGTTGCATCCCTTTCTGTCCGAGTTAGTCTTGGCTGATAGATTCGAACCTGGACTCTTAAATGATCTATATTGTGTCGATGGGGGTATTAAAATTCTTATAAAAAGACAACAAAAACACACTCACACCCTCCACCCTCCCCCCTAAAAAAATTCAAAACTAAAATAAAAAACAGAAAAAAACAACACCAATCAATAACCAAACAACAAAATAAGCTTTGACTTGTCTATTTCTTTGATGTTCCTGACAAGCGACCCCACGCCCCCCCCCCCCCCCCCCCACCCACCCACCTGTTCTTTTTAAACAAAACAAACATAACTTAAAACGAAAAACAATAACAACGACGAAAACCCAAACAAATAAAAAATAGCAAACAAGCAAAACAAAACAAAACAAGCAATAACAAAAAAAGCCAACCCATTTATTTGATCAGACAGCTTTCCCTGGCATACACCAGATCCGGGTACTGTCGGAGTATTTCTGTTTTTGGGGAACATTTGTCTGCTGAGTCAGGCTGCTTCAAGCTCTATATTTGAACAGCCAGCGTCAGAATAGCGGGTGTTTAAAAGAAAGAATATCTACACTGGCCATCTTAGCACAATTTCAATAAGAATTTGAACAAATAACATTTAAACATATGTACGCTAATTAAACTTGTTCATGTGAAGAAAAAAATCAGCTCATACATTTTTGAAAAAAGGTAAAAAGTAAAGTTGTTCCCACATCCGATCCGGACATTGGGGATTGCCTTGTTAGTGAGACAACTTCCTGGGCCTTCTTCATATTGTGGTAGGGTGGCCAGTTCCTTTCCACTCCTCCTTACTTCCCCAATATGACAAATAATCTAAGCTTGTTATAGGTCTACGTTGCTACAAACATGGAGTAAAAAAGAAAAACTTAACTTCTTAAAAATCAACTGTAAATGTATATTCGTGAATAAAAGAATGAACTAATTTTAAACTGATATTGCCATCGAGAGTGTGTTTAACCGCCCCCCCTACACCCCCCCCCCCCATAAACCCCCCCCCAAAAACCCCCCAAAACAAAACAAAAACAAAAAACAAATTCATTTAAAGTGCATTAATTAACAATTGAAAAGTTGCGACTTAATGTTGAACAGGAAGTCCACAAAATCGACTGAGAAATATGCCACAGAGTTTTTCAACGTTTCCAACACTTTCTTTGGCCCTGCCTGAAGAGAGATGGTCAACAGCTGGAGAACATACTGTGAAGAGCCATCATCTTCCTACAGTATATTTGGCTATGTCAGCTTCAAATAAATTTGTTCTTTGATGCTCAAATAGGCCTATACGTCTAGGGTGGATTTTTTTCCCTTCAAAATTTGTAAACTTTTGTTTTTTCCCCCCTCAATTTTGGTTGAAATTTTTAAAACGTAAAATTTCTCAAACACATTGTTTGATTTTCTTTGTGTTAATAAATTCGACATCCCTTTGGATGAATCGAGAATGTTATTCGTTTGGAATTCAGTTGTTGAAGTTGACAAATTGATGATAGAGCTATTGCACTTTTAATGGGCCCTGTTTTTAGGCACACTACATAAACGTTGAGTTTTTAAAAAAAAACACACGCTTTTATGACACTCGAACATTTTCTCGTTGGCACAGATCTTGCTAAAAATATCCAACTTATACCCCACCCCCCTCAATTTTTTAAAATTACAATTCTCACGTCTCAATTGAACTTCTAAATGAATGCAGTTTTTATTGTAGACATAATCCTGTGAACGAGAGCTACACACGTAGCTCGTTATTTCAAAAAGCAATTTGTTTATTTAACAAGCTGTCGTCTGAAGCTTCCTGGTACAATGTTGTGTGGGCGGGGGGGGGGGGGGGGGCTTAATAAACACGCTAAGTGTCTTTGCTCTCCAAACGCACTGAGAGACTTGCCAATTTGCTGACGGGTTTCGCAGAATTCGTTTTTGGCCCACTTTATAATTGCTCTCTATCACAGACTCGATACTTCCAATAGTGATACTTGCTAAAATGATTGCAGCAAGATGTAGCGTTTTGAACGTGTGTGATAGGGTGAATTGTCCTTAATCATCCCATCTTATATTTTGTTGTTGTTGCTGTTGTTGTTGTTGTTGTTGTTGTTGTTGTTGTTGTTGTTGTTGTTGTTGTTGTTGTTGTTGTGATAGTCGTTGTCGTTGTCGTCGTTGTTGATGTTGTTGATGTTGTTGTTGTTGTTGATGTTGTTGCTGCATTGTTGTGTTGTTATTGTTGTTATTAGTCTTCTCTTTCTCTCCTCTATCGCATCACACTTGATGAAGTCCGGTATCTGTCATAAAGTGGGCCGTCCTGCTCAGTTCATCTGTCGACCCGTACATCTTCTCTTGTAGTGTCGTTATTATTAGTGTTGTTGTTGTTGTTGTTGTTATTGTTGTTCTTGTTGATGTGCATTGTGAGTCATCATAGTGAAATGAAGCGCTCGTATAACTAATGAAATCGAAGAGACAGGCATATTTTCGCTAGTAGGGGAATTTTTATCGATTTTTGTGTGTTGACTCAACACATTTTGTGTCCATTTACAACACGTTTCTAAGTGGATCATACTCAAAAATGTTGATCAAGGACAGATTAAAGTTGCAGAACTGCCGTTTATAAAGATATTCAAGTCTAGAAAGTCACCACATTTTTAGTGGCCATTTTTTCGCTAACTTTTCTTCTCACACCAGGCGATCCCATCTCTTTTAATCGGAAATATTTCCATTTTTGTACAAGGCAGACCCCAAATGGCCGCTGGATCGGAAGAGCAAAGTAAAGTAAAGAAAGTACAAGGCAGATTAGAATTATATCACTAAACGCTGAGACATACGATCAGGCTTTAAGATTATACCAAAAACTCCATAGTATGTCCCAAAAATGGACAATCACCTGACTCCACCCTGTTATGACACTATCGCTACCACAGATCGCGTATAACAAGAAAGTTCACGCCTCTCTTTGAGCCAATTCAAAACGTTTCCTCAAAATCCCGTGGTACCCTCTTCGGAAAAGCGCGGACTTTGCGATCAGAGTTACCCTAGACCTACTTGTGGGAAAAGCAATAATATAATGAAAAGTAACAGGCTGTGCTATTCCTATTCTTCTTCTAGAGAAACGAAAGAGATCTTCAAAACCTTGACCATCAATAGTTTATTTATAGAGACACCAGCAATCCATGTCCAGTTGCTGTTTTAGCCAGAGCTTCAAAACAAAGACTGCAGCGCCATCTGAAGCAATGCACGGACTTCCACGGACACTTTTTTTTGGCCGATTGAACTATCTTGTTATGTACACTCTTTGGCTGAGAGAACTATCTTGTTATGTACAATCTTTGGCTGAGAGAACTATCTTGTTATGTACGATCTTTGGCTGGGTGAACTATCTTGTTATGTACGATCTTTGGCTGAGTGAACCATCTTGTTATGTACGATCTTTGGCTGAGTGAACTATCTTGTTATGTACGATCTTTGGCTGAGTGAACTATCTTGTTATGTACGATCTTTGGCTGAGTGAACTATCTTGTTATGTACGATCTTTGGCTGAGTGAACTATCTTGTTACGAAAGATCTTTGTTATTATTGAGGGTATCGAATCTGTGATAGAACTCGATGATAAACTGGACCAAAAAGCGATTTGCCCAATGTCCGAAGCTAGCACGCCCACCCACCCACACCGCCGGGCGCCAAGTGTGCGCCACGTTTAGCCCATGAGTCAGCAGCGGTTGTTTTTTTATCCTCATTGGACATGAGTGAAACTCTCCGCACCCAGTTAAAAATGTAGGCTTATCTTTCTCCTGTCATGTGATGCATGTCGTTTCGAAATGTACAGCCAAAGATCGTACATAACAAGTTAGTTCACGCCTCTCTCTGAGCCAATTAAAAAAGTGCCCTCAAAATCCGGAAGCGCCCTCTTCGAAAAAGCGATCTTTGGTGCAGCCGATGGGTACAGGGTTTTAAGCATGTGTTATTGGGTGAATTATCTTTATCTTTATCATCCTGCATTTTGGTGTTGTTGTTGTTTGTTGTTGTTGTTGCTATTGTTGTTGTTGTTGTTGTTGTTGTTGTTGTTGATGTTGCTGCTGCTGCTGCTGTTGCAGTTCCAACAGGAATCTGAAATGAAATGACGGTTGTATCACATCGGGATAAAGAAAGGAAGGGGAAAAATAAAGAGGAAAAATAATTAATGTTTTAAATTTTTAAAAAATATAACACTTTAAAATATTATACGAGTATGAAAAAAACAACAACAACACACTGCCAATATCAGCCAAAATAATCATGAACACGGAAGTGGTTAGTGCGATCTGTCTCACGAATACAGTTTTATATACGGCCTGTGTAAGTGAGGGAACTCTAAGGTGAATCCTTGGGCAAGATACGATATCCCTTTCGATTATAAATCAAAGCGTTGCACTCTGGCGATCGTGAATTGCGTGATCTATATTAATACATTTTGTGTTAAATTACATAATTTATAGTTATAGTATGTTTTTGGTGGGTAAATGTTTTATGTTGCTCGCAACTGCATAAGGTCATATGAGTGCACGGACCACATTAAACATTTTCAGTTGGTGGGAAATTTGGAATTTTGCCCAGGTGGCGGCCAAAGCCTATTTTACATTCTTATCCAATTTTGACCAGCAAGGGGTCTTTAACGTGCGCAACTTGCATACGGGACTCGAGAGACTTTTCGCTCTTGTCCGAGAAGGCTAGGTGTAGATCTTTCCTACCATAAGAGCAGGGGTGTGACTGAAAGACAGCAGTAAGAAGGAGTCAAAGAGTAGCAGTGTAGCAGTAGAAAGGCTGCAGAAAGAGTCAGGAGCCCAGAGGGGGGGGGGGACAAAGGAGTTAACGGGGAGGGGAGCAGAAAGTAGAGACGAAAGCAGACGACAGAACATTGCTAGAGAGCAGGAAAGGAGGTGAAAGGAGACCATTTTAGAGCAGACAATTTTTTCATCACTACCAGGATTCGAACCCGGGACATTTAAAAGAGAGGCGAACACCTTAGAGTAAAGGCCACGAGAGCCCCCTGTTCAATTACAGAAGGTTAACGTGACCTGACGCTCTCCGAGCTGTGTGCTGTGGTAATCAAACATCCTGAAGTGGGGTCCACTAACATTGCTCTTTTCTATTTCTGTCAGAGTTTGACGATTGAAATGTAAATCACACCTGGAAGGATATTTGA
Organism: Aplysia californica; assembly: GCF_000002075.1. Taxonomy (NCBI): domain Eukaryota; kingdom Metazoa; phylum Mollusca; class Gastropoda; order Aplysiida; family Aplysiidae; genus Aplysia; species Aplysia californica. Next base: position 14,449 of record NW_004799008.1, on the reverse strand, counting down.
AATTGTGAAGATTTTAGAATATGAATAGATATCAGCACCCGTACTTGATTATTATTAAATTTGTAGATCTCTTCAGTAAGTTTAATCAAAATCGTTAAGATTTCTAACTGTTGAATTGATGCCGTCCACCAAAAGATCATTTATTCGACGTGGGATCCGTAGACGAGAGTATCGGTCCTAGTTTGTGACACAAACCCAACAGGCAATGCCGGATTGCCCAACAATTTTCTCCGAAAGTAGGTAAGGTATATCCTGGAGAATGAGAATGAGGACAAAGTATAGTATGTCACAGCGTTATATATTCTCATATTCTCAGACGTTTGATCTCAGTTTTCGCTTTCCCATTCTTTCCACGGCAGCCGCTCTTAGAGCCAGAGACCGGCCACTAGAACATCGACTTCAAGGTAATATTGAGGGAGACTGGTTATTGCTTTAAATCTCTGCTCCCAAAACTCCTCAACACTAAGCAGACTTGATCTTGGGTAAGAATCCTTTAGGTTATTCCCAACTATAGTGATGTGCTGAAAGTGCCGTAAAACTCTAACTAAAACTAAGCTTAAACCAGAATTGGCGGTTGCGTTTCCGCACTGTTTGCTGCATTTTTCACAAAAACCCAGAAAAACAAAACAAAACCACAGCTAGTCGTCATGGTGGAATCAGGCGCTTGTCAAAATGATGAAATCAGGCGCTTGTCAAAATGATGAAATCAGGCGCTTGTCAAAATGATGAAATCAGGCGCTTGTCAAAATGATGAAATCAGGCGTTTGTCAAAATGATGAAATCAAAGAAAACGACATTTTTCTTCCTGTGCGCATTTTTTGACAATTTTTTTTCTTTAGCTCAACATCTTTGATATCCCTTAAAACTACATTACTGTGTGGACTTTATTTAAAAACGTTAATTAAAGACACAGAGAATGTACATTTACAGTTTTCAAGGACTCAACGCTCTAGAAGTCACCAAACTTTGGCGACCATTTTCTCACTAATTTTACCTCTAAAACAAGGCGACGCCCACGTCCTTCAATTGCAAATATCTCGATTTGTATAGAAGATAGATGGGTAAGTTTTTTTCACCAAAACCAAGACAAATAAACAAGCTTTAAGATAAATAATAACAATTACTCCATATGCCCAAAAAGTGACCAGTAAAAATCCTTTAGGTTATTTCCAACTCTAATGATGTGCTGAAAGCGACCTAAAACTCTAACTAAAACTAAGTTAAAACCAGCATTGAAAGTTGCATTATCTGGACTGTTTGCTGCACATTAAAAAAAAAAGAAACTCAAAAAAAAAAGCCAACAAAAATCAACAACAACAAACAATGCTAGGCACCGTGGTGAAATCACGCGTAAGAATTTTTTGGGTTATTCCGAACTCTAATGATGTTTCAACAAACTTAGTTGTGCTGAAAACGCCGTAAAACTCTTACTAAAACTAAGATAAAACCAGCATTGGTGGTCGCGTCTTCGGGCTGTTTACCGTGGTTTGTTTGGTTTGTTTGGTTTGTTTGTTTTGTTTGTTTGTTTGGGGTTTTTTTTTTTTTTTTTGGTATAGTGATGTTTCTTCGAACGCACACCTGAATACTTTCCACTAGGGAAAACTTTCAAAATGCTGCATGGTTTCTTCTCCTCATAATTTTCGGAAAAAACCCAAAGGAACGCGCTCAGCTACACACCAGATAGACATACGTCACTTCGAAAGCAGAGCCATCTTTATCTTTATTTATTTATTTATTTATTTATTTATTTATTTATTTATTTATTTATTTATTCATTTATTTAATACACAATATTACACCCGTACAGAATTCTACAAGCATGCCATTGCCGGTCGTCATTTGTCCACGACACAAAGGACTGTTTATCTCTCGTGGACCGCTCAGAATGTGCTGACTTCATAGTGACTGTTGTTGGGGAAAGAAGAAGCTCTCTAAAGGGCAAATGTCTAGAGTCGGTTTTCTAATAAATTAATTAATTAATATTATTATTATTATTTATTGTTATTATTATTATTATTATTATTATTATTATTATTATTATTAATTTTTAAAATGTATTTATTTATTATTATTATTATTATTATTATTTGAAATAAAAAAACTTGGGCTAGCGATATCCCGTTCTTTACAAAAACTTTAGCTCGGATAAAACAGGAAAGACAAAGCAGCAGTCCCCCCCCCCCCCCCCCCCAATGTTGTTCCGGCACAGTATTAAATGAGCATGACATTGATATGTCAGCCCGTTTACAATGTTTCTACTGTGCATAAGAACATGACGTAATATCCCCTCTTTGGGATATTAGAGAGGTGAGCAGAGTAAGCCCGATTCTCCGTTTAGACTTCTCTGTTGACATTCACCCCTTGGCGCTCATATGACCTTATACAGTTGCGAGCGCCGTAAAACCTCCTCTGAAACTAAAAACTACACTCTTACTACAACAAACAGAAAACAACTGAGGAAAACGGTTTCTGATAAATCCCAACAAAATCAAATCGGACCCAATGGCCGCAGGAACGCATAAGAGGATACAATTAAGTAGAAAAAGCAGAACCCCCCCCCCAGGTCCCCTGAAGACATCCACAATGCCGGCCATCACTATGGCGAGGAAACCAGACAAGGTGAAGAACTGGGTCACCGGCCTGGAGTATGATGAGACTCTGCAGTCTGAGGCTGTGGTGAGTGAGTTAAGTAACAGTCAGTCTGTGGTGAGTTAAGTAACAGTAACAGTCAGTGGTGAGTGAATTAAGTAACAGTCAGTCTGTGGTGAGTGCATTAAGTAACAGTCAGTCTGTGGTGAGTGAGTTAAGTAACAGTCAGTCTGTGGTGAGTGAGTTAAGTAACGTCCAGTCTGTGGTGAGTGCATTAAGTAACAGTCAGTCAGTGGTGAGTGAATTAAGTAACAGTCAGTCTGTGGTGAGTGAGTTAAGTAACGTCCAGTCTGCAGCGCTGGGGAGTTAATATTAAGTAACGGCCAGTTTGTGCTACTGACGAGTGAGTTAAGTCTGTCGTCTTATGGCAGAAAAACGTCTGACGATGATCAGTTCATCCTACAGAATATTATATTTCTGAAACAAAACAGAAGAAATACGATTTGTGAGGCAGCGTGGTGGAATCAGGCTCTCGTCAAAATAATCAAATTTTTGTTTTTTGGCTCAACACCTTTAATACCCATTAAAGAACTCATTTATGTGTGGATTTTTCTGAAAAACGTGGATTAAAGGTACAAAAAAAGTAAATGTTTAGTTACCACGGATTCATAAGCTAACGATATAACTAATCTTTGGCGGCCATTTTCTCACTAATTTTGTCTCTAAAAATTGGTGAACCCCACCTCCTTCTTTCGCACATATCTCGACTTGTATTCAAAATAAATGGATATTTTTTTTCATCCAAAAAAAAAGACAAGTAAACAAGCTTTAAGATGATACCAATAACTCTACATGCCCGAAAATTGACGAGAGCCTGATTCTACCACGCTGCCTCACATTTAAGATGACTTGCGGCTTCTACCATCGACAATGAGACCAAGCTTGGAGGAAACAAGTAGGTGAGCAGTTGCGCGTTTCTCTCTTGGCTTGAGCATTTCTAATTCGCTAAGCCTCATGTGAGTTCCTGCTATCTGTGACTCCTGCTCTCTTGCTGGGTCTGCCAGGATTTGAGGCACAAAGAGACAATAATTTTCTGTTCAAAAGTCCATACCCTCTGCTCTAAAATCACTCCCAAACACTATTTTATTGTACAGAAACGCTTACATACATTTTTGAACATTGTTCAGGGAACATCCAGGAAAAACAATAAGTGATTATCCTAGTCTTCATAATTTCACCCAAAACCCCCCACAATATTTAGGTGCCCCACCACCCTTTACCAATGTTGACCTAACGTTCCTCAGCCCGGAAGATGCACGAGAGAGCGATGTCTGGGCTCCCTCATGGGGACTCAACCAGACAGGAAGAAGGAGGTACCAAAAACCAAAGAGGAAGTACTCACCCAGGCCAGGGAGTTTATCGACGAGTACTTCGCTTCCTTCCAACCGTGAGTTCAGACAGTTTGCTTACCTACTGACTGACTAACTGACTGACTGACTGACTGACTGACTGACTGACTTCCTTCCTTCCTTCCTTCCTTCCTTCCTTCCTTCCTTTTTTCCTTCCTTTCTTTCTTCCTTCCTTCCTTCCTTCCTTCCTTCCTTCCTTACCTACCTACCTACCCACCTACCTACCTACCTACCTACCTACCTACCTAACTATCTACCTACCTACTTACTTACTTACTTATTTACTTATCTACCTACCTACTTACTTACCTACTTACTTACTTACTTACTCACTTATTTACTTACTTACTTACTTACTTATTTACTTATCTACCTACCTACTTACTTACCTACTTACTTACTTACTTACTCACTTATTTACTTACTTACTTACTTACTTACTTACTCACTTATTTACTTACTTACTTACTTACTTATTTACTTATCTACCTACCTACTTACTTACCTACTTACTTACTTACCTACTTACTTACTTACTTACTTACTTACTTACTTACTTACTTACTTACTTACTTACTCACTTACTCACTTATTTACTTACTTACTTACTCACTTACTCACTTACTTACTCACTTACTTACTTACTTGGTTTGAGAATAGGCGTCATTGCACTCGGCACAGTGCCATAGCTGCTCCTCCCTCCTCTCCAGGATCCATGAAAGGGTCTGCCTGCTGATCGTGCCAGTTAACAGTTGGATAACTCCGACAACAGTTTGCGTCACGATACAGAAACATTTGGCTCTCGTGGCTTTTGGAGTTATTAGCATAATCTTATAGCTTGTTCATTTGTATTGCTTTTTGTTAAAGGAAAGAATGCGCATCAGTCTTGAATAGAAGTTGGGATACTTTTAGTTACTGAGGTAGGGTCGACTGGTGGCTGAGGTAAATGCACATAAATAAATACATGAGGGAAAAATAATTTGCAAAAAAAAAAACCAATTAAAAAATAAATCAACAATAAATAAATAAGTACATACATAAAATAAATAAATAAATAGATAAATAAACAAATAAATGCATAAATACAAAAATATATAAATAAATAAATACATAAATAAATAAATAAATAAATAAATAAATAAATAAAAAACATTTTTATCGAAAGGGGAGGCAAATTTGATTAAGCCCAAAAACTGAGCCGGTAAACGTAATGTTTGTGACGTCACTGTGTCCCCAGACCTAAGGAAAAGGCTCACCAAAAGAGGTGGGCCGAGATCTCCAGCGCTATTGAGGTCACAGGAACTTACGACCTGACCATTGAAGAGCTGACGTTTGGCGCCAAACTTGCCTGGAGGAACGCGTCAAGATGTATAGGACGTATACAGTGGTCAAAGCTACAGGTCAGTCTGTGGTCTGTGCCTGCCCTGTCTAGAAATAAACGTAGTCTAATATATGTGAGGCAGCGTGGCGGAATCAGGCTCTCGTCAAAATAATCGAAGTCAAGAAATTGGCATTTTTCCACAGGTTTGTGAATTTTTATCATTTTTTTTTGTTTTTTGGCTCAACACCTTTCATGCCCATTAAAGAACTCATTTGTGTGTGGATTTTTCTGAAAAAAACGTTGATTAAAGGCACAAAAAATGTAAATTTTCAGTTTCCACGGACTCTTAAGCTAAGGAAATAACTAATCTTTGGCGTTTGACATTTCTCACCAATTTTACCTCTGAAAACAAGTGACCCCCACCTCCTTCTTTCGCAAGTATTTCCATTTGTATAGAAGATAATGGATATTTTTTTCATCCAAATAAAGACAAATGAATAAGCTTTAAGATGATACCAATAACTCTACATGCTCAAAAATTGACGAGAGCCTGATTCCACCACGCTGCCTCACATATTTTCTTTTTTTAACGTAGCACTTTTATTATATTTTATCCTTACTGCAAAACTGTGAGAGCAGCCTCTGATAGTACTATGGTGGTGTTGGTAAATGTTTGCAGACCGGGCATTTTTCTCTAGTGAAGTCATCTTCTGTTCAATACATTATGTGTCATCACGCATAATTCTTTTAATGTCAGGTTAAGCGAAAATGATCTCTTTCAATTTGATGTCAGTTTAAACAAAAAAGATCCTTATTTGAATACTACAAAAGTGTGTGCGCAATGTTTGATGTCGCTATGGTGACGTTGGTAAATGTTTGTCTACATCACTGGGTCCGTGACAATGGTATGGATTTAACGCCCCTATCAACACTATTAGGTTATTTAAGGGGCGCGACCTCCTAGTTTAACGTCCGTCTCCGATAGGACCGTCTGGGTCTGTCAGACCATCGATATTTCAGTGAGACTCCTTTTGAGTTTGTCTTCATATCTTTTCCTTGGCTTTTTTCTGTATATAAACATTACAGTTAAGCCCAAACTTAAGTTTTCCTTTGTTATTTTACAATATTAGTTTATGTTGACAAATGTGTTACATGAAGAGTGCCATAAATGACGTTGCACAAACTCAGTTAAGAAAAAAAATTGGTTAGCATGTCAGAAAGTAGAAATGAAAAATTCCATGGGTTCCACTTGTCCAAGTTGTACGACATTGTGTCAGTTGAACGCAAGTGGGTCCGATATGGGGCCCATATGGGCTCGTCAAAATCAAGTGGGCTGTATCTGGGCTGTATGAGTGCTAGGTATAGGCTGGATACGAACTGGACAATGGCGGACACATATGGTCCCTCTCAATGGGCGTCGGTGGCCTACTGGTTAGGCTCTCGGACTCGCAACCGTAAGGTCGTGGGTTCGAATCCCGTCAGGGACCCGACGTTGTGTCATTGGGAAAGGCACTTTGCACTAATTTTCCTCACTTCACCCAGGTGGAAATGGGTACCAGGCTGTAGACAGCGAACGATCTTGTCAGTTTGTTAGTGTTTGAGCGCATGAAATCCGCAGCTTGTACTGTATGCTTCCGCGGAAGCTGAGAATGTTTCTGAGTGTTCTCAGAGGGTCTGCTGGGGTAATAATAGTTGTAAAGCTCATAG
>NW_004799008.1:5438-7323 GCF_000002075.1 Aplysia californica | reverse complement strand
CAAAAGCTAGGCTATTTTTAGATCCAGACATCAGCTGAAAAATGCGTGCTTACAGCGCAGCTGCGATGACTTTTGACCCCTGCTCGATCTAGATTTCTTGGTCGAGAAAATTTTTTCGGTCAATTTCATCGGTTAACCGAACAATTTTGCATTTAACCGATCATTACTCGACCAAGATTTTTCGCTTACTCGCACACCACTAGTGTCTGTGTGTGTGTATGTGTGTGCGCATTTTTGTGTGCGTCTGTGTGTGTATGTGTGTGTGCATGTTTGTGTGTGTCTGTCTGTGTGTGAGTATGTGTGTGTTCAATCTCTCTCTCTCTATGTGTGCTCTCTCGATGTCCTTGAGTATTTTCTCTCCTGTCTGCCCGAGAGTGTGTTTGTCAGTTTGTTTTCTCGGTGGGTGGTTGGCGGGTGTACTGGCGTGGCGTACTCTTATTTTTAGTTTGTAAATCTTCCTTATCTGTCTCCTTTTCTCCGTATGTCTCTCTCTAGTGTGGGTGGTTGGCAGGTGCTCCAGTGTGGTTTGCTTCTTATTTCCTATCAAACATCTATCGTCCTTATCCCCCCCCCCAACTTTTTGAATAATAACATAATATGTTGCTCTCATCTAACGCGTAGAATCTTCGGCACTTTTATGACCTTATCGAGTGGGTGGTTGGCGGGTGCTGTGGTGTGGTTTGCTCCTTCTTTCCTATCAAACACCAATCGTCCTGATCTCTCCTCCTTCTTTTTTGTATTTGTTACTCTCTTGTAACACCTCTAATACTCAGCACTTATAAGACCTTATTGTGTTGCAAGTGATGTAAAACTCTTACTAAAACATTTTAAAAACCCTCCAAGATATGTGCCTGGTGTCTGCTCGAGTGTGACTAGTCTACCGCCCGCTGTGCTTCCTCCCATGTCTGTCTGTCTAAGGGTTAACTGTGACCGTTAGTGTAGACACATGGGAGGACAAGGGTTAACTATGACCGTCAGTGTAATGGGAGGACAAGGGTTAACTGTGACTGTTAGTGTAGACACATGGGAGGACAAGGGTTAACTGTGACCGTAAGGGTAATGGGAGGACAAGGGTTAACTGTGACCGTTAGTGTAGACACATGGGAGGACAAGGCTTAACTGTGACCGTTAGTGTACTGGGAGGACAAGGGTTAACTGTGGCTGTTAGTGTAGACAAATGGGAGGGCAAGGGTTAACTGTGACCGTTAGTGTAGACACATGGGAGGACAAGGGTTAACTGTGACCGTTAGTGTAGACACATGGGAGGGCAAGGCTTAACTGTGACCGTTAGTATACTGGGAGGACAAGGGTTAACTGTGACCGTTAGTGTATTGGGAGGACAAGGGTTAACTGTGACCGTTAGTGTAGACACATGGGAGGACAAGGGTTAACTGTGACCGTTAGTGTATTGGGAGGGCAAGGGTTAACTGTAACCGTTAGTGTACTGGGAGGACAAGGGTTAACTGTGACCGTTAGTGTACTGGGAGGACAAGGGTTAACTGTAACCGTTAGTTTATTGGGAGGACAAGGGTTAACTGTGACCATTAGTGTACTGGGAGGACAAGGGTTAACTGTGACCGTTAGTGTACAGGGAGGACAAGGGTTAACTGTGACCGTTAGTGTAGACACATGGGAGGGCAAGGCTTAACTGTGACCGTTAGTATACTGGGAGGACAAGGGTTAACTGTGACCGTTAGTGTATTGGGAGGACAAGGGTTAACTGTGACCGTTAGTGTAGACACATGGGAGGACAAGGGTTAACTGTGACCGTTAGTGTATTGGGAGGGCAAGGGTTAACTGTAACCGTTAGTGTACTGGGAGGACAAGGGTTAACTGTGACCGTTAGTGTACTGGGAGGACAAGGGTTAACTGTGACCGTTAGTGT
>NW_004799008.1:0-1025 GCF_000002075.1 Aplysia californica | reverse complement strand
TGGGGGGGGGGGGAGGGGGGTCTTCAAGTTGATGACTGATAATGCTAAGAATGGGATTTTTGCGAGTCTGTTTTGTGGTCAAATGGACCTACACTTTATGGTTGGATCAGACAGGGTAGGAATGTTGCCAGTGTGCACTACATCCAATAAACCACAACTCTGCTATAATTATTAAAAGTTAAGTTTGACCAAGAAGTTTATAGCCACTGTTTGCTCACAAGCAATAAATCTGACCCCCCCCCCCCCTTCCAGGATATGTGATACGCAGCAACAACATCACCTTTAAGTGCCAGACATCGACGATCATGGTTCGTCCTCCATTCCTTTGCTCGGATGCTCTCAAAAAGCTACAATATAATTATTTTTAACTTTCCTCGTCATCCAATATTCTGTTAAGACTCTCCGAGTAATTTTCTCAGGGTCTTTCCTCAAGTTAGCCCAAGGGTATGATTGAAAATAAAAAATGTTGGCTTTCTTTGGATATTTTCTCATCATTGTGCAAAATACACTTGTGGAGAAAAGATAGATTAGTTTGGGTAGGCTACTGAATTATTGTCCATTTCAAGGGTACATAAAACACCAATTGGGGGGGGTGACTCAAGAATATTTCTACTTTATATCCTAGGCCGCCAGTTAAATATTGCAAACTCAAAATGTTTAACGTTGTTTACTTTTCAGTTTCTAAGTCTATGGTATCAGTTGCATGAGCTCAAGAAATATTTGCTCTTAATTTAAAATGTAAATGTTAAAAAAGAGCCGAACTGGACATACTCCCACTACGCAGTGGAAAAATAAACCTTATCTAAACAGTGATATTAATGAAAACAAACGAAGGTTATAAACTAACTCCACCTGTAGACTTACCAATTTAAGCTCTTAAGACAATAAGTAGTCTTGGCTGGATGTTTTGTATTTTTTCTTGGCAACACGTCAGTTTATACCACGAGTCATCCTCATAGCCTTTCTCACCCTGCACCAGGATATAGGCCACGGACAAACACTTTCTCACCCTGCACCAGGGTATA
>NW_004799007.1:41189-42296 GCF_000002075.1 Aplysia californica | reverse complement strand
CACACACACACAAACATACTACACAGAAGTTGTGAGCTAGTAAATGAGTCCAGCAGTCAATAGCTCGCACAGTTTCAGCGAAGAGGAGAAAACAGCTGATTAATTCGAAGGCGGGCGTTTAGCTTCGCCCTGCATCCATCAACATTCGATACACAAAAACCAATAACGACGTGGTGGAATCAGGCGCTTGTTGGATTTTGAGCATGTGAAGTTATATGTATTATTTTAAAGGGGGGGGGGGCTGGTTACAAATTTACGATTTTGGGTCAATTTATGGTGTCTGGACTTTTTACGTATTGTAATACTCCAATCCCTTGTAAATCTAAAAAGGGTTTACTCTTTGAGGTACAATCATCATCTTTCAGATTTTCTGTCCTAGAACATTTATTTTGCCTATTTTGCAACGAAATGTTGTTTCTCTCAAAACTTCAAATTTTGATTTTTTTTTCATCTACTTTTTTATTTTCTTTTTGATTCCAATGAAATTTGCAGGTCTTGTTATTCACACCATAACCTAACTGTATACCTTCATGTAGGTGGAAAATAAAATCGATGCATTCATAAGTGAGTTACATGGATATCGGATAATTGTGTAATCGAATTCAGAGGCACGAAGGGATAGGTCAGTTATCCATCTCTCTCTTTTTTACTTTTCAAGATGTCCAAGATCCAACTGTATAAAATTTTGTGTTTGGAGTATATCTATCAATGTATCAAATTTGGTTGGTAAAAAAAAATCCTTTTTACTCTTATGAAAGCTGTTTATTTCCAATATGGTGGCCGTTACCATGGAAACCATAGACTTAAACAAAAAAATTAAAGTTACATTTTAGTGGTGTTTTCCTGTTATACCGCCTTGCTATAAAGTCTCAATAGTCCGCTATTTAGCGGATATCCGCTACCACCACCATTTCCTCCGCTAAACTTCGTTAACGCGACAGCGAGTCAATCAGAAAGAGATTTGTTGGGAGCAGGGAGACTGCCAGGCCAGGCCGCGGGAAATTTTTAAAAAATTGCCAAGACCGGGGAAAAATACATAAAAGATCTCGAATATTTGAAAACCAAATGCAATAACGTCTTTAAGTTCATTTCTGCCTGTCTCGATTG
>NW_004799007.1:38961-40098 GCF_000002075.1 Aplysia californica | reverse complement strand
TTGAGTTTTTATTCAACGTTTTTCAAGTAAAATCCACACGAAACGTATTTTTAAACAGGCATTAATTGTGTTGAGCCAAAAGACAAAAATTTTGTTCACAAAACTGTTTAACCAGCTTATAAATTCAGGTATCTTCGATTTCATTTTTTGGGGGGGACTAGTGCCATATTTCACCACGATGCCTCAACTGTATTATTGATATTGTCGCCATCAATCTCGTCAGAACTTGCATTACCAGCATCTGCTCTGTGGCGGTTGAGCGCTTTGCTGTCTCGTGAAGAAGTCGCCAGTTCGAATCTCCCATAAGGAAGTTTCTGTTGTTGTTTTGTTTGGGTTTTTTTGTTTTGTTATGTTTAAAAAAAACGATTAAAAAAATCAAATATTTCCATCTGTCTGCTAAGGCGTTTTATCCCTCTCAGCCCAGAATGGCCTTAGCAAGCAGGGTCGAAGCAGCCCGCCTCCAAAATGATCTAAATTGCAGTGACACGTCTTTCTTCAGCTCACATCGTGCCAATTACTTACTCTGACAGACCCGACCCCTAAAGATTATTATGTCCCTTTCATAGCTTTCTATGATTGAAAGAGTGTTACTATTTTTGTATTTGCTACTGGGCTGGGAATTGCAGGGGGAAAGAAACAGGAAATTTTGACAGACATATTAAGAAAGCCAGCAAGATCTCTGGATATCATTGTATTAGAACTGATGAAATGTTTAAGATCACAAAAGTATATTTTTTTTTATAAAGCCCAGCATTATAAACGACCCATCACACCTCCTTTCCACACGAATTGTAAGATCACGCAGCGGCAGATACGTACCTCTAAAAACAAAGAAAAACAGATACAAAAATAGTTTCTCACCATCTAGGATAAGACTACAGTCAGAATAAACATCAATGTTTGCTCCACAAAGAGTAGCCAATGTATCTATATAACTCTAAATGTCTTGTAATTAAATCCCCCCGTGTTGAATGATGCATTTGATATGATATGTACATTTCTCAACTTTGCTTTTCTTTCCATTTTAAATTTTAATGAGAGTAGTATATAATCTATAATTTTATGTATACCTGCATTTCTTTTCCCGGTCCTGTACAGCCAAGAAAAATTTACCTCTGGGACAATAAAGTGTTATCT
>NW_004799007.1:33274-35347 GCF_000002075.1 Aplysia californica | reverse complement strand
GGGGTGGAGGGAGTGACAGACAGATTACTGTTGAATGACAGACATGAATGTGTGGCCTATGATATTTAAACGGATATACTATAATATTATTTGACCTGCTATGTTAGGCTCTTGTTGGTACGGTTGATATTGTTGTTGTTACCATGTACTTTTGTTCTTGTTGTAGTTGTTGTTGTTATTGTTGTTGTTGTTGATGTTGTTGTTGTTGATGTAGTTGTTGTAGTTGTTTCGGTTACTCTTCTTTTTGTCGTTGCTTTTGTTGTTGTTGTTGTTTTGCTGTTGTTGCTTCTGCTGGTGCTGTTGCTGTTGTTAATGCTGCTGTTGCTTTTTTTGTAGGTTGTTTTAGGTGGTGGTACTGTTTTTACTGATGTTGATATAGTTTATATTGTTGCTGCTACTGATGTTATTACTGTTGTTACATCTGGTATTGCTGATACTATTATTGTTGATGTTGGGGATGTTGTTATTCTCGTTGTTGTTGCTTGTGTTACTTGTGTCTTTGGTTGATTTTCGCCACACTCTTATACGCCTCCTATGAGAGCTTACTTGTGTTTGGCTGGTTTTGGACCCACAACGATATTAACACATTTTGAGAACCACGATATTTTGGCTGGGTATGGCACAGTTGTGTAGATATTCGGCTGTTTTTTTTCCATACTTGTTGTATTCGTTGTCAAGCTGTTAGTTTAATTATTTTTTTCTTTTAAAGCTCAGAAAGCAATTTTTCCCCCGGAGAGGACAAAACTTGGTCATTCGTTTAACAACTGTACCTACTTTATAATAATTCTCATCTCTTCCTTTTTTAACATTTAGAATTAGAATTTTGACACAATATTTCTCGAACTAATGTAACCGATACCACATATTAAGGAACTGCAATAAAAGAAAAAAACGAAAGCAATTTGAGCTTAGCACATTCCAACACTGGATGACCATACAGTTAGTAAGTAAGTAAGTACCTTTATTCAGTATTTAAGGCCATTTCCAACATCATATCACATAAAACTTTCATTTATCATTGAATAAATTTTGTTTATAGTGAAACATTACAGGATTTGCACATATTATCTCGTCTCATGGATCAAACATCACATATTTTTTCTGTCACAACGCCTAGTTAAGTTGGGTTGTTTTTGGTTGTTGGTTTTTTATTAGGAGGGGGGGGGGGGGGTGTTAACAATGTCTTTTATATTGTCAGTTTTAGACATAAAAAATAAATTGAAATTTATCTTCAATTTCACCTCTCACATAAAGATGAATTTATTAATTTCCACCGATAAAGATTTTTATTATAAGAAAAGCCTCTTTGTGAGAACGAGGAGAGTACTGAGTGCGCTATTCACCAACTCCTGTTGACACCACACGGGACAAGTTGGAAGAAAAGAGGAATTTTAATTAAACAAGACTTGTGGCCTGATAAATGTGACACCTTATAAAGGATATGCGATTTTGATGGGGAGGGGGGGGAAGGGTAGTGGTAAGAGTTTTACAGAATTACCTACACAATTAAGTTATATTAATGTCGAATATTAGATTGCATGTTTTAGTGAGCGTTTACTGCACTTGCAGCACAATTAAATCGTATAAATGCAGAAGATAAGAGGTGTTACACGAAATTTACAAACTCTAGAAAAAAGAAAAGAAAAGAAAAAGGAAACAGCTAGATAAGGGCGATAGGTGTTAGATAGAAGAAAGTGAGTTAACCATAATAGAGCACCCGCCAACCACCCACAGAAAGGCTTTTGAAACGTGACGCTTCGAACAATGGGAAGTTCAAGTAACCACTCAAAAATCTTGAACAAACATTTGAGTGAACTGCTTCAATATTATTTTAAAACAAATAGAGTGGCATGTCAGTCAAGCGACATTACAGTGAAAGCGGGGATTAGGAAAAATCCTCGTTATTGTAAACTTACTGCTATTAAGTAGCACACAAGCGGATACACAGCCGATTGAACTGAAAACTCAGTGAAAACCTAGTATCTAACGAAATGGCATAATTTTATTTATGCTGTCGCAAGACGGGGAGGGAGGAAAAGGGAGGGGGGTAGTGGAAGGGGCGTTGGGTTAGGG
>NW_004799007.1:27870-29158 GCF_000002075.1 Aplysia californica | reverse complement strand
CATAACAGGTTGATTGCACGCTTGCACAACACTGTTGCGCAAAAACTAATCAAAGTCAGCACCCGGTTTTACGTCATTTCTATGTGCGCATTTACACCACGACACCAACACACAATGCTCGTTTACTTTGAGTAATTAAGGGCGATGCCACAGACTTGCATTTTAATATCTTAGATCGTGCACTATTTCCAGTTCACTAAGGAGCTGAATGAAGGGAAACGGGGCAAGGTTCTATACGCATGCGACAATAGCAAGATTTATGTTTTGCCCATAATTAGGGCGTAGTGGCGTATCTCATGACTAACATGTTTTGCAGCGAAGATTTTATATAAAGCGGAGAACCGGGTGTATGACATTGCGTGATCTAGGTAGGAGTATAAATCTATGGGCGATACAGACCGGCAGGGAAAACAATGTTAATCTTTTAATCTGTTGGCTTGATCCGATTCTGTAACACTTCGCTATTTCAGAATTACAAAGTTTTATCTGCGCAGTACCTAGTTTTGAGAAATTTGACGAAAAAGATTTTGAGTTTCACAACATGTCAAGCTTTTTCGAATGCAATTCTTTGAATATCTTGATAACGACTCCCAATAATCTGACAGTTTTGAAAGACCAGCTAGAACATTTGGTTTCTGACCTCATGATTTTAACCACTCAATACGTCCAAAAATGGCAAATAGAACTTTATAATTCTGAATAGCGACTTAGCTCCCTTCCATAACGCTTTGGGCGGGCTCGATCTGTGCACAGGATTATCTCCAGATTTAGCCGTCTGTTGATGACTGGACAATGGTCAAGCCTGATCCACTCCCAGGTGGTCACATTCTTTACATTACCCTCACCCTTAACCCCTGACCCCTGACCCCTGACACTGACCTAAGTGTTGCCAAAGTTTGTTGAAGTGTGTAGATCTAGTTACGCCGAAACAAAGACGGCCACCCATTCGCTACCTCAGAATTACAAAGTTCTATAATTGGACATTTTTTAAAACCGTTTTGAGTTATGAAGACCCTTGAGGTCAGAAACCACCTAAATGCTCTATGAAAATCGGAGTCGTTATCATGATATTTAAAACAATTGCATTCGGAAAAAGCTTGACACGATGTGAAACACGAAATCTGCGTCATCAAATTTCTCAAAACTAGGTACTGAGCAGAGAGAACACAGTAATTCTGAGGCAGTGCATTGTCGAGGAAAAAAATGTTCTTTTTTGTTTTTTGTCTGTTTATTTGTTTGTTTGTTTCTTTGATTTTGTTTACTTTTGTGGGTGGGTGGCGGGGTGGGG
>NW_004799007.1:21337-23098 GCF_000002075.1 Aplysia californica | reverse complement strand
AATATACACATACACACATAATTTGTGAGGGTGGTTAGCGGGTGCACCGGTGTGGTTTGCTCCTTCTTTCCTATCAAACAACTATCGTCTTTATCTCACCTCCTTCTTTGTTATGTTTTGTTACTCCATTGTAACACCTCTAATTTTCGGCACTTACATGACCTTATTGTGTTGCAAGGGCCGTACAACTCTTACTAAAACAATTTAAAAACACATAATTTGTACGTGTGCATGAGCTGATGACCGTTTGTATGAGAGTGTATTTGCGTTTTGTATGTATATAAATATATTCTTCGTGATTTCCGACCCTCATGTCGGACGGTACAAGAGCGTCAAAAGATTGATTTAAAAAGGTTACGTGTGTACATGCGTATATCGCTACTTTGAATTGACAAAGTTCTATCTGCTCAGGTACTATATAGTTTTGAGAAATTTGACATTTTAAAAATATTGATTTCCACAGCATGTCAAGCTTTTTCGAATGCAATTCTTTGAATATCTTAACAACGAATCTGAGCATTCTTACGAATCTGAAAAAACAGATAGGTCGTTTGGTTCCTGACCTAATGGCCCTGATGACTCAAAAAGGCCAAAACGTCAGACAGAACTTTGTAATTCTGAGGTATCCATGTGTACGCGGTAG
Source organism: Aplysia californica (assembly GCF_000002075.1). Taxonomy (NCBI): domain Eukaryota; kingdom Metazoa; phylum Mollusca; class Gastropoda; order Aplysiida; family Aplysiidae; genus Aplysia; species Aplysia californica. The sequence goes on along the minus strand of NW_004799007.1, from coordinate 22,455 downwards.
TGCTGGGCGGCTAGGTTCCCGATTATAGAAAGCTAGGAATCGTAGGAATCGTCTCCGAACCCAATTACTTACTTTCTAATAATGTGATTTCTTCCGGTGGTTACCCGGTTGGCTCCGAACATCATGATTTAGGATAACCTTGATTTTGGGACACTGCGAAGCATCATCTTTTATTTTTCAAAAATAAATTCTTTAAAGAAAAGATTCTGGTAACCATTGGTTTTCCTAAAAAGCAGTCGGAACTTTCCTTCCGTAGCATTAATCGTGGGGATCGGTTCCGGAATCGACTCTTCGCCCAGCTCTACACGCGGTGTTAGATTGACTCCCAGGCTACTCGGCTGTTGTTTAATCTTATTTTGCTGAAAAATCTCTGCGCGGAAATTTCTACCCCGTAATCATAAACTTATTCTGTTGAATAATCTCCACGAGAAGTTCCTGTCAGTTCATTGGATCCTTTGTGGCCTTTTTTTTACAGCGCTTCTGACGTTATCTAGGTTAATGTCTGCACCCATTTCTGGAGCTCCGTCACCCGTTAGTCTTTTGTTCTGTGCGTGAATGTGTTTGTCAAGTGCGTGTGACGGTTCATCGGTCGCGATAACGGAAAGGTTGAAGCATTGCTAGTCCTAACGGTTGTGTTGGTTTGCGTGTCTGTAAAGTATAAGGTGTTAGTGAGTCCGTACATGTTTTGTTGGATTTTGCATGTCTGTCAATATTTGTGTTGAAATAATTCCATTGATTTTGTTGGATTTTGTAACTGTAAGCATTGTGTTTACTTGTGTGTTTGTTAAGACATATAATGTATTTTGTTTGTTTGGGTGCTAAGACCATGTACGCTGACGCGTACTAAATAAGTCCACATTTCCAGTTTCGACGTAAATCGCTTTGAAAGCAATAAATCCCTATTGCGAGAACAGGATTTCGTACAAAGGGAAACTGGCATTCTACGGCACACAGGCAGTCTGTAATGATTTGCGGCTCAAAGGGAAAAGGGAAAATTTTTATTTTCAAGTCTCAACAGCTGTAACACAAACTCTCAAAAGTCGAAAAGTGTGGAGTCTGTACAAGATAGATAGATAGATAGATAGATAGATAGATAGATAGATAGATAGATAGATAGA
>NW_004799007.1:15543-16857 GCF_000002075.1 Aplysia californica | reverse complement strand
ACACACACACACACACACACACACACACACATATATACAAACACATACTCACACACAAACACACACACACACACACACAATGACCCCCCATCCACTATGCTCACAGGCACATTCCGCTGTGACAACGGCCGCTGTGTGTCCCAGACCCTCACGTGCAACTCAGAGAACAACTGTGGAGATATGTCGGACGAGAGCAACTGCCGTGAGTACATAGTCACACTGTTACACTGAGACCGTTACACTTTTAATGTTACACTTTCAAATTGCTATGCTTTTAATATCACATTGTTTACACCATTACGCCTTTAATGACACACTGTTGAACAGTTACATCGGTACACTTTTAATGTTACTCCGTTGCACTGTTAATGTTACACCATTGAACAGTTACATTGTTAAACCGTTACACATTTTAATGTCATTTTAAAATATACACTTTTAAGGTTACACTGTTAAATCATTACAGTATAAATGTTACACTGTAACAGTTTGACCATGCTACACAGTTAGACGACGACCGTTACACTATGACTGTCAAACTGTTACACATTTAATGTTGCACAGATAAACAGTGACTCTGCCAGAGTGTAACCGTTACATCGTTACACTCTTACATTTTGACTCTCTACCACGCTTCACGCCTTACTAGACACACAGTAAGTCATGTCGAAGGTTAAGTGTAAGGTCACAGAGGTCAAAACCGAGGCCCAGGCAATCTTCAATTTTAGTAATAGTTTTACGGGATTTGCAATACAAAACGGTTATATAAGTGCCGCCGAACTTACGACAGAGTAACATACAAATAAAAGAGGGAGAAGAGATCAGAATGATAGATTTTTGACAGGAAAGAAGGAGCAAACCACATCAGAGCACCCTTCAACCTCCCATGTAAGGCAATCTGTGAGTGGTTATATTTTTGCTCTGTCAGATGGGACGGGGGATATTTGTGGCGTCGGTAGTCTAGGGATGCAACGTCCCAGTAGAAAGACCGAGATGCTCGACACAAATTTCTCTCCGCCCGAGAATCGAACTCGGGTCTCTTGCGTGCGACACTGAAGCGTCTAACCGCTACACCATCATGATATCAACTCCTGCTTGTAATTTTAGACCACACGAACATCATATGAACATAAATTACATTGTTACACTTTAATTAGTGCTACACTTTTACACTGTTACACTTTTAATGTTATACCATCTCTCCGTCACAGTTTCAATGTTATACCATCACATCGTTACAGTTTCAATGTTATACCATCACATCGTTACAGTTTCAATGTTATACCATCACATCGTTACAGTTTCAATGTTATA
>NW_004799007.1:11315-13725 GCF_000002075.1 Aplysia californica | reverse complement strand
AGGGGGGGGGTAAAATTCATGGGGCTATGTATTATACTATACAGTATATTGTTGTTGTTAATTAAGTTTTAAGTCTTGGGGTAAGGGATCAAAATAAAGGGGTTATGCGTTTGGGTATGGGGTATGGGTTAGGATTTATTGTTTGGTGTTTGGGTTCAGTGGTCAGAGGTTTGGGGTTACGGCTAAAGGTTTGAGTTTGAGTATAAGGGTTGTGGTGTTTTAGATTTTTATGCTAGGGGTTAGGGTTAGAGTGATGTAACAGGGTTGTGGACTGGATTCTTTAGCATTTAGGCAAAATGATGGAGGCATGAGGCATTGAACATCTTGGTGTCCCTGAAAAACAGACATCAAAAAGAGCAGAGGTAGACTAAGAATAATACGCGTAGATAACTTGAACAGATCCTAATCACAACATTTATAGTAGAACTTCCTTAAATTCACGGGTTCCAGAATCTGTCTTGTGCTTCATAACTTAACTGCGGGCTGCTGGTAGACTGATGATTTTTTAAATCCTTAGCTGTAAGGTTAAGTTTAATGTCAGTGTTTTTACGGCTCCATCGATGCAATTTAGTTCATTTAGAAGGCGTGCTTCCACCGTACATGTCATGGCCCACCCGGCCTGGGAAGGAAACAACATCCCAGCGGAAAGACTGAAATACTCTATAATTTAAAAAAAGAAGTTTTCCTCTCGGGAATCGAACCAGGATTTTTTTGGTACGAAAACAAAGCGCTTAGCCGCTCACTACAGAAGCCGGTTTGTAATTTTAGACTAGCAGATGAACGTCACACAAACATAAACTACGTCACCAACCCCTCGACTCTCTCCATCTGTCCCCGTCGTTTTATGTAAGAAAAATTTTGAAATTATGCAAACTGAACCTAAAAATGTGAAATTATGCGAATTTATTAATTTCAACAAAGAATGGTAAAGGAAAATAACTCATGAAATTATGCAAAAAATTATCAACTTTTGCTAAATTATGAGGGTTGCATAAAACACGGTGACAGCTCCATCCCCCAACCCACTATACCTGCCCCTTAGAAATCTTCAGATTCAAATTTGTTTTATATTAACATTACAAGTGTTTTGCGTCTCTTTCATCACGAGTTAGGTAATTTGGGAGACAGGCTGCCTCAACCACCTAGGCTGAGTGGGATGCAACATCCAAGCAGGCGAATGGAAACTCCTTTAAAAATGCCCCAAAACTTTCATACCTGGGAATCGAACTCACGTATTATTTTGTGGTCAACGCAAAATATAGCCTTATCCTTTTTATCTATCTATCTATCTATCTATCTATCTATCTATCTATCTATCTATCTATCTATCTTGTATTGTAGACGTCAGTTTACTTAAGCATGTGCTTGTTTGTTGATTGTTGGGGTTAATTTAGTCATATTTGTTTGTTTGTGTGACAGACTTCAAGTGTAATCTGATCAAGACCAGTGGACTGACCATGACGCCTGGCGATGGGAACCCTTCCTCCCCAAGCACAACCACAGAGGACTTCTGCTACTCGTATGTCCTTTTTTATAAGCGTTTTCCGGTATTAATTTGCAACACAATAAAGTCATAATAATGTAAGTGCCGAATATAAGAGGTATTACAAGAAAGTTAAAAAAAAATTCACACAAAAAAACAGAAAAGAAGGACAGATCAGGATGAAAGATCTAATTGTTTAGTTTTAGTAAGAGTAACTTAGAGTTTTACAGCACTTGCAGCTCAATAATGTATAAGTGCCAAAGATTTAGAGGTGTTACTAGAGAGTAACAATAAATGCAAAAAAGTAGGAGGAGAGATCAGGACGAAAGATGATTACTTTAGTTTTAGCAAGAGTTTCACAGCACTTACAACACATTACGGTCATCGAAGACTAGAGGTGTTACAAGAGAGTAAAAAACACAAATCAAAGAAGGAGGAGAGATCAGGACGATATATATTTGACAGAAATGAAGGAGCAAACCCCAGTCTCCCAATCAACTGACCCCCTCCCACCCTCTCACTTCCATCCAACAACCCACCCAGCCTTCTTCTACCCCCTCCCTTTTTCCCTCTCCACCCACCCACCATCCTAACCAAGACCCGCTGTGTCACCCTCACTGGTCTACCTGCCTCCACCCACTAACCTTAACCCACCCCTTTTCTCCCCCCAGGAACTGTATGAACGACGTGACCTGTGTGGCCATGACCTTTGACCCCAACACCCTCTCGTGCACGCGCCTCCGTGACATGCCCCAGGTGATGGTGGGACAGAGTTCTCTCCTCCTCTACGTCAAGACCTGCCCCGGGATACAGGGGCGTGTAGGTGGGTGTCCCTATACAACAGGCAGAATCTCGGCGAAAGGGGGAAGGGAGGTCGGAGGGAAGGTGGGAGGGGGGGGGAGTAGGGAGGGAAGTGGAAACAGGGAA
>NW_004799007.1:10192-11215 GCF_000002075.1 Aplysia californica | reverse complement strand
GTGTTCTATGGTCTGCTGGGGTAATAATATAGTGTAAAGCGCATAGAGCCTGCTGTTGAGCGGGGATATGCGCTATAAAAAATGCTATCTATTATTATTATATATTTATAATCTCAACAATCAACAGGGAAGTGGAAGTAGGGGGATTTCATGCAGGATGAAAATTAGTGATATTTTAGTCTGCACAATAAATTAACAAATTGACGTCTCTGATGAAACAGTTTCGATAAGCATCCTTGTTTAAAATCTGTACAATGATTTTAAAAAAAGCTTGTCAAACTATGTTAAGATATCAAACAAATCCAGAGGATCGGAAAACTTTGCACGTTGTTCAATAATAATAATAATAATATGGTTTCGTTAGGTTGTCACTGCTGTCTCGTGAGGTGATATGGGTAGCGTCGATAGCCTAATGGTCAGGCTGCCGGAATCGTAATCGTGGGAATGTTGGTTTGGGGGGGGGGAATGGAGGAATGGAATGGAGAGAGAGGGGGGGACGGGAAGTGGGGAGAGGGAGGTGAATTAATGGAGGTAGGGGGCGGGTGGAAGCTGGGAGGAAGGAAGGAGGATGGTCTGGAGGAAGGGATGTTTTAGTTTAGCTTTACAGCGCTTACATCTCAAATAGGTCATATAAGTGCCGAAGATTAGAGGTGTTGCAAGAGAGTGAATGGGAGAGGAGGAGTAAACTCACCGAGCACTCAAGAACCACCTACTCGTTCTTTGGAGTCAGTTGTTACAAAGGAACACTAAGACATGGTACGATAACATTATATACTATTTAATATTTTAAACCCCCATCGACACAACTTAGACAATTTAGGTAACAGTAACAGGCTGCATCGATCCTGCCTGTAAGGGACACATCTGACTGACGGAGATGCCTAAAATAAAAAGCTCCCTTACGAGGCCAAAACATTGTACGTTACATCACAGACTCTGGTGGTCGAAATGATGATGATGATGATGATGATGATGATGATGATGATGATGATGATGATGATGATGATGATGATGATGATGATT
>NW_004799007.1:6800-7846 GCF_000002075.1 Aplysia californica | reverse complement strand
CCTGTCTGTCTGTCTGTCTGTCTGTCTGTCTGTCTGTCTGTCTGTCTGTCTGTCTGTCTGTCTGTCTGTCTGTCTGTCTGTCTGTCTACATTTATCGGCATATTGTATATCCTACTCAGTATGGGTTGACACTGATAGGCTTAGTCAAATAAACTTACTGTCTAAATAAAGTAATACATTATGACGGGGATTAAAATCAGTTACACTCGTTTGCAGTTTTCATAAATATTAACAATCTTTACAATCATTTACAATCTGTTACGATCTTTACAATCCTCACATTTTTTACAATCACTTAAATAATATTTTATACAATCTTTAAGATTATTTACTGTAATTTACAATCCTTTACACTCTTTGCAATCTTTACAATAATTTTCAATCACTTAAGATCATTTGTAATAATCTACAATCATTCATAATTATTTACAACTATTTACAATCCATTACAATCTTCAAAATCTTTACAGTACAATTATTTGAAATCCTTTAAAGCCTTTACAATAAAATTCGATCACTTAAATTAATTTATAATAATCTACACTTATCTAAAATCATTTACAATTTTTAAATCACATACACTAATGTAAACTAATTTACAATAATTTGCAATCGTTTACAATCTTTACAATCTTTATAATCTTTACAATAATATTCATTCACTCTCAATACTTAGCAATAATCTATAACCAGTTACAACTATTTACTACTGCTTACAACCCTTTGCAATATTCACAATCTTTACATAATTTTTCAATCAATTTCAATATAATTTACAATCATATACATTCTCTTCCCGACAGATCTTGGATATAGACTTAAGCAACCAGGATTCCCTCAGCTTTTATGATGGTGCTACCTTGACCTCTGACCCCATACTGACCTTGACCTCTACGTCGTCAGGACAGCAGGTGATTATGTCCACCGGAAGTAGCATGCTGATCTACTTCCGGAGCTACACCTACTCGGACAACCGTGGATTTCTCCTGTCTTACAAAATCGGTGAGCGACTGTCATTTGGGTAGGAGAAGAGAATTATTTTTTTC
>NW_004799007.1:2859-3977 GCF_000002075.1 Aplysia californica | reverse complement strand
CCCCCCCCCCAACTATATCATGAGATACGTCGGCTGAGTACAACAGCCCTGTATCCCACAAAAACCAAATTTTACAGGAGAAAGAAAAAAGAACCCCAACAAACTTTTGTCCAATCATCTAACAACGGAGCGGAGGGAGGTGTGGTTCAAGTTGAATTGTTGCACTGGCGATGTTTTTTGAGCTACAAGTCTATAAAAATGGACACAATATCCGCAACGCTACATAATTTAGTAGAAAAAAGGAAAACAAGTTTGGGTTGTTTTTTTTTGACATAGTGTGGGTTACAGGATTGTGCTTGCACTCAGGCAAAAATAATATTATAGGCCTTACTAATTTTGAGTCCCCCTGTTGCTTTCACGCGCCAAACGTGAATTTTTACCTTGCAAATAGAATGATCTTAAAGGCAAACCTGTTCTAACGATCTCCTGTCTACGACAATCTCCTGTACAAACTATCATTCCCCCAACCCCCACCCCCCCCCTCATCCCTTCCAGAATGCTCGCTTTTTTTGTTTCATTATAACGCCACTGTCCATGACGTCCACCAGTCTCAGACAACCATTTTTTCACAGACAATGGGTGGCTGTCTTGGAGAATTTTAACTCTAGTTATGTCGATGTGCTTATCTTTCTTTTTAACAAACAGACAAAAACAATTCATTTCTCCTGTTTCTACAAACGATTCATGCAAAAAAACAACACCCCAAAACAAAACAAAAACAACAACCAAACAAAAAACCAAACCACCCCCCCCCCCTTCCAGAAAAAAAGGTACAAATTATACATAAAGAGCATTAATTACTGACCACACCCATACCTTTTCCCATCCCTTCATCCTTTATACTATGACCTATTTGTGTTAGAAGTGCCGTCAATCTCATACTAAATCCCAAAACAGAGGTTCTGTGTGGCCGGCTGCCCACCCTCAACAACGGCTACCCTCAGACGGTGACCGGTGTGTTCTCTGGCGACACGGCAAGCTACGTGTGTAACCCCGGCTACCAGCTCTACCCGGACAACACACCTATCACGTGTACCAACACGGGCTCCTGGAGTCCCTACCCGGTCTGCTTTTGTAAGTTATTTGTGTGTGTGTGTGTGTGTGTGTGTGTGTGTGTG
>NW_004799007.1:0-1204 GCF_000002075.1 Aplysia californica | reverse complement strand
TGTGTGTGTGTGTGTATGTTAGTCTATCTGTCTATCTGCCAGTCTGTCTGTTAAATTACTATCTATCTATCTGCCGAAAAACAGAAAGAATATGAAACTAACACACTTGACCTAGATTTCTAGATCTAGATTATTGCGTTCTCGAGAGAGCTAAAAATATGGTAGACCTAGCCTTCGCAGGTCACCCGGCTCGTATGAGAGCTAAAATGTATGGCAGGGATAGACTCTAGAATCTAGCCTCTGTGTAATTTTTTTTTTTAAGCCAGTCTTGTCTTTACCTATACTTATATCTCTATAGATCTAGATATCTAGATCTACACACCAGAAACTGCTGAAAATGTAATAAATAAATCGTCTGTGCCTGTGTTGTCTGTTGTTCTCGTAGCCATAAGAGACTGGGCTAAAAATAGGTATCTAGATCGATCTAGATCTAGGCCTTGCTGGTCTGACGCCGTGGACGTGGATCGTCTTGAGTCGGTTCTACACTATGCAAAAATGTCGCACATTAGCCTGGCCAGGAAGTGATCTTATTTTTTGTGGGCTTCTAGACTAAATATGGATATGGAATCAACTCCTACTCCCCGCAATAACGGGCTTGAAGCTTCTTTTCAGACGTGAATCTAGGGTACGTTCTAACGCATAGAGGGCATTTTTTGTGGGTACTAGATCTAGATCTAGATCTAGATAAATCTAGATCTAGATCTAGATCTACTTGGCTGTTGCAGCGCTGGTCTTCTGACCATTTCGCATTTGAGCAGAATTGTGGTGATCAAACACAATTACTCAAACATTAATTTGGTGCAGATCGACGCAAAATTGAAGAAGTTCTATTTTATTGTTTTCTCGCAGTTATCGAGTCTGGGACGGAAGGTATTATACCCATCAGTCTATCCATCTGTAAATCAGTAAACTATCTATGGGGGCTCTCGTGGCCAAGAGGTTAAGGTGTTTGCCTCTCATTCAATAGGTCCCGGGTTCGAATCCAGATAGCGACGGAAATTTTTTTAATCTAAAATTTTCTCCATTTACAACCTTTACCGAACACTGTTCTATAGTCTGCTTTCGTCTCCACTTTCTCCCCCCACCCCCTCACCTCCTTTGCCCCCTCCTCTGGGATCCCTGACTCCTTTTACAGACTTTCTACTGCTAGATCTACTTCTTGGCTCCATCTTACTGCTGTTTATCAGCACCAACCCTGATCTTA
>NW_004799006.1:40995-42340 GCF_000002075.1 Aplysia californica | reverse complement strand
CAGCTCTCTCTCTCTCTCTCTCTCTCTCTCTCTCTCTCTCTCTCTCTCTCTCTCTCCCTTCAACTCTGTGTTCATCAATTCATAAACCCAACACTGTTGCTGCTCCTGACATAGTTCATGGACAAATTTTAATTAATAGCTCAGTCGGTGTCAAACCGTAATGCGGTGAAAATATAGCTGATTTCGATTCCTACTAGAGTGTCTTTGAAGTTGATTTACTAAAGGAATTTTAAGGAATCTTGTCTCCTACTTTTGAAGGATGTTAAAATCTTAGGTAACCTTGCAAAAAATGTTAATGCAAGAATACTTTCTAGTGAAAAGAAAACAGTACTTACTAACCTGTAGTTAATTCAGCATATTCAGCAAAACGTAGATTTAGCGCCTTTGACTGTGTTCAAAATTAGAAACTAGGAAATGGAAGTATTATTGTTTATGTTAGGGAGGTTAGTAGCCCCTGATTGCGCTCCAGAAACCAACACATCTAGAGTAATTGACGGCATTGTTGACAGTTGATTGTTGACGACTGAGTCCGATCGAAGTACGCTTTGTTTGAGAAAAATTTTGAGTGCATGACGTCACACCAATTAATTTCCATTTGCTGGCAGATTCGTGATTTCGTCTTGCTATTTCTAGATACACCATAGGCGACATCGATTTTGCTTTGTTTTGGCTGAGAGACAAAGCTATTGTTGAAGGGGGTCGTTATTGTTGAGCCAATGGCGGTGATTATGAAAAGCACTTAAACGTCCAAATCTGTGGATATGTAAGATATTCTTTTGGTCTTTCAGTTTTTGCTCCTAATGTTTTGTGCGCGTGGATAAAATATGGGATCAGGGATATTATTATTCTTTAAGCCAAAAAGGCTGCAGGTGATATTTATATTAAATTCTCACCCATTCATTGGTTTTTGCTTTACGAGTATTCTTCAAACTCAATCAGCCGTATTATACTAAGATAAACTATTCTGGGTGTAAAATCTTTACGCAGTCGCTCTTAAGAATAAAGAACTGCCAGAACAAGTTAACCGGAGGCAGTAGCTTAATAGCAAGTTCTTAATCAGCTGACGCACGTTTAAGACGTGATTTCCGAGTGGGGAAATCTATTTTCTAGAGTGTAGCATTTCTTCGAATAGTTTGGGGGTTAAGTTCCAGAACCTTTGCGATAGGGGAAAATCAGCAAAGTGGCAACGAAAATATGTACTTTAGGCCTTTATTAACACTTCCCACACTCTTATAAACATCCGCTCACACGTATGTATGACTTCTTTAAAAACGTTTAGAGCATTAGGAAACAGTGGCATTCAAAAAGTAAAATGTGAATATATACATATATATTATACATATAT
>NW_004799006.1:37013-40557 GCF_000002075.1 Aplysia californica | reverse complement strand
TGTGTGTGTGTGTGTGTGTGTGTGTGTTTGTGTGTATTTACCCGTCTACCTCTGTCTCTAGTTAGATCAGTGGCCACTTAACCAGTTAGATCTCTGAGACACGCTGAGAGTGACCATCACCATGAGACAAAATCATTGTCCTTTCACATTAGGACGGGCAAACAACTTTAACAACACTACCTCTTAACCCCCCCCCCTCCTTCCCACCATTATTGCTAACCCCCTCCCTCCCTCCTTGCCCTATCTACAACAACAACAACAACAACAACAACAACAACAACAACAACAACAACAACAACAATAACAATGATTTTCTCGCTGTGTAGGTCAAAACCAGCCCGAGTCACAAACTCCCTGCAATAATAAAATCCCCACAGCCTTCGTCCCGGCACGTCCTTGTGCAAAGCAGAATTATAAACCTCAAAGATGGTGGTTTTCCACAATCATTCCGAACAGATACAATACGTGGACCTTTTCAACAACTGTTGCCCCTCCTATCCATACCTGTTACCTGTACTTCACTATTGATTTGGGCTTTCTTTCTTCTTCTTCTTTTCTGGGCGGAGCTTATGGTGACCATAGAATAGACTTCTTTACGTTTAAAAAAGGGTTAGGTGGGTAGGTTGTTTTTGTTTGTTTGTCTGGCGGTGGGGGTTTTTTTGGGGGGAGAGGAGGATGTGTCTGATGATGATATGGTTTTTGACGTTTGCATGTCCTTGGCTTACTGTGTGCAGCTGTTACAACGTTTGCTGCCCTTTTCTGTATTCATTCATTGTTTTCGTTTCTTTGTTCCTTTCTCTCGGCAATTTTAAAATCTTATCCTTCTACTCGTACTCCTAGTCATTTTATTAGAATTATCCATTGTCCTACAAGTTGGCCAGCGACGTCCGGGGATATTTCAAAAGCAGTCGTGGCATGGTACAAATTAGTGACGTATTCCCAGCTGTTGAATCTAGTAACAACATCTTAGCTGAACAGAGACGCTTAATACACATACATCGATGCGCCACTCACAATACAATATGTATACGTATCTGTATCTGTCTGTATACGTCTGTTTGTGCCCGTGTTTTGTTGTAACAGTAAATAGACGACGTGTGTACATTCATCTGTAGGCTCTCCGTACTTTGTTCTATACAAACCTATATGAGGACTTGCTTTGCTTGTTTTTGGATTGGAAACGTTAATAAAACTCGAGCAGAAGAAGGGATCAGTGGGGAAGGCACAATGACATTCTGCCCTTCGTGAGGTGATTGATAGCTGTTTGTGCCCTCTGAATGAACCGTTTTTGTCAACAATGTGAGAACGTACTACGACATTATCACCGCAAGCACCTCTTTCATCATTGCCTAACCTCTATCGTTGAAATCATATCATAATCATTATCATAATGCATCTTTTCCCTCTCTTCCCACGTGACCCCATTATCGTTGTTATCGTCAATCGCACCCTTCTTCTGTTTCCAGCAGAGAACACAGGTCAGTAGGGCATCTGTGAGGCTGAGAGCTACACCTAATTAAGCCCCCACATCAAAGGCGGCGCTATATATGACGGCATGACAGAAGCCACGCCCACTTTGTCTTGTTAACTGTTGTTTAGCTCCTGGCCTGTTCACCGCGAAAGGGTTCTATCTGCTAAAAGATATTGTTTTAGATACAACGTGTTGAGAGTGCAGAAGGGAGACCTTTCCGACCCTCCGCCTAACACCTAAAACGCCGCCTGTAGCTCTTTCCTCTGGAAACATATCTTTCCAGAGAGCTGGCCTGGAGTCGGGCAGCGTAAACTTGCGCTTGTTTTTTATGTTGGTATCGATTCTCTTTCAGCGTTTTAGATGTGCGTACCGAGCAACATAATTTTTGTTGTGCATTAAACCTCTTCATTTCTCCAAGTTCAGACTTTTTTTTTGCTTCTGATGCTTCAACAATTTATAAATAGAGAAAATTTAGAAAAATAGGGTACACTTTTGGTTTCCGTTGCCTCCCGCCACCTAACTTGATAATTAGTTTAGTACTCAGGCCCACGAGAACAAAAATTAATTCATTTAGTCACACCTGATAGGCTTATTCGATACCATCATTATGGATAACACCAAGGAAACCCAGCGTGAATAGTGAATACCCGTATCCCCTGTTGGGATTCTTGTGTCATGGATTACTTTGTCCTTTCTCACATGTATCAGTTCTCTGTTGTTGTGCTCACTGCTTACTTGTTATTTTTTCATTCGCTGCAAACAGACTCCAGGAGGGAAAAAGCGGAGGGAGGGGGCGGACATATTAATACGTTGATATACGTTCGAACCTATCAAAGGCAACCACCTACGGGTTATCTTAGAAGGCTAGTCCTCTGGGACAGTGACTTCATGACATTATAGAAAAAAAATACGCAAAGGGTGGGGGGGGGGGCTTGAAAATTTGGAGAAGCGTTTGATAGAGCAGGTTCCACAGTATTAACACGACCATAACACACACACAAATTTAAAAAATAGGGAAGTAGATCTGAATTCGAATTTTTTAGTGAAAAGACTTCCTTAGAAATGACATATTTAATAGCAGTAGGTTTAAACCCCTGTAAATATACAATTGGGAAAAAACGTAGGAAAAAGACAACATTCTCAATTAACTTTGGTTTTTTTCGGTTTTGCGCTATTCTTTTCTTTTCTCGTGTGTATCTTAAAATTTTATTTTTCATTTTTTTCTCAAGCACCTTCCTGCATTTTAAAATAGTTTATTTAAATCAAAACTGTAAATAAGAGACTCTACTTTTTCTTGTCAATAAAAGAACTACTGAAAAGTACACAAATGTAGCGTCCTAGTTTGGCTGTAAAGGCTGTTGAGGCTTTTATACAACAGGTTTTATTAACTTTTGCTGTGTTTTTATCCGGCTTGCAGGTACCTGAGACACCAGATCACAATATTATTAAGAAGCTCATTGTGGAGATAGCAGAAGTTCCGTGCTCTGGTTTCCCGAAGGTTAGGTTTACACGCCAACACTGGCAAATAAGCATTTTTATGCTACTGAAATTGTATATTTGCCAATACAACACACATCCATGAAAAGAGTATATGAGATGGCGCACATAACTTTTGGCTTTAAAACTACCAAGCTGGTCCTCTGTGCCCTGAAGACAAACATAGAAAATTACCAAACATTATTAAAATTATAACTAGTAGTTCTACACATATCTCCCTTTCTTGGAAAAACACATCATTTCGCTTATTTTTAGCGAATAAACAATTACAAGAACAAAATGTGTGAACTCCCCGATATGACGAATAGACATTGTGAGCCTCTTCGAGAGCTTTTCACCACGGCTCCATTCTCGTTCTTCCCAAGTTTTGTCAGTTTTACGGTCAGGGAGTCTAGACTCGCAGGCCTCAGAAATTCCATTATTTTGATCCCCCCCCTAGGGCTAGAAAACCTTGTTGGCCTTGTATATCTGTCAGAAGTTCTGTCTCTGACTCTCTCTGTCTCTCTCTGTCTCTGTCTCTGCCTCTCTGTGTCTCTTTTCTCTCCCAATCTCTCTCTCTCTCTCTCTCTCTCTCTC
>NW_004799006.1:33671-36657 GCF_000002075.1 Aplysia californica | reverse complement strand
TTTCTTTCTCTCTCTCTCTCTCATTCTCTCTCTCTTTATATCGCCTCTCCTCTCTACCTCTCTCCCTTTCCCTCACCCCCTCTCGTGTTCTCCATTCTCCCCTCACTTTCTCCCCCTTTCTCATTTTAAGCTGCTTGCTACTTTCCTCGAAACACGTCAAGCACTACGCCGGAGACTGTAAATTCAATACACCAGCAACAACTGTTACATTGCCGCTGACGTTAAAGTGAATGCAACGAACAATTATTATTGTTGTTGTTTCTTTTTCATAATGGTACGGTCTTTTCGTATTAAGTCCTGCGCACATTAGAAACATTTTCACGCATCATCGAATTAGGACGTCACTTGGCTGTGACGATAGGGCGAGAGTTGCCTAATTTGCAAGAGTGGAAAAAATGAATAGATAAATAAATACATGAATAAATGAATAAATGAGGAAATAAATATAAATAAATAAATAAATAAATGAATAAATAAATAAATAAATAAGTAAATAAGTAAATAAGTAAATAAATAAATAGCTTCTCTCCTCAACCATCTATTATCTCCATCTCCATTAAACTCGTCTCACTGTCTCCGACAAAACCTACCCATCCAGCCCCATTCCCACTATCCCACATTTCTCCAGTTTCTTCCCCCAAATCATCGTTATCATCTCTTCTCTCATCCTCTACGCCAAGGGTATTTCTGCGCCAGATAATTCCACGGGATACAGCTGGTGATTAAGTTATGTAAACAAGACGCTTACGGGCGATTGGCCTGTTTTATAGGGTCATTCCACGGTAGATAGACACTATCATAAAACACACAATCCTCGCCTCCTGCTTTTCTTTTCCTAGTCCTCCTCCCCGAGATCTTTATTGTCAAAATCTGTTGTGAATGTGGCTTGAAACGACTGCTGATTTTTTTTTTGTCTTGAAAACTTGTAGATCGAACCATCCTTCCCCCTCCCCCCTTTTCCCAAAACCCCCTGCCCCCCCCCCCCAAAAATCACCAGAAGGGCCCTGATTTTAGTCATATTATTATAGTTTGCAGTAATACGAAAAGGATGAATAGCTTTACTAGCTTAGATTTGAAGTCTGAGAACTTTTTATCGTGTTCTGCTTGGAATTTTAGAAGCAGTTTTTGTTTAAATTCTGTTGCTGATTTCTTTTCTTCTGTTTGGTCGATTGATTGGATTATTTGTTGTTGTTATTTGTGATGCAGCGTGATGGAATCAGGCACTCGTCAATTTTTGGGCATGTGGAGTTATTGGTGTTATCTTAAAGCCTGTTCATTTGTCTATCTTTCGTTAAAAAAAGTACCCATCTATCTTTAATAGAAGTCGAAATATTTATGATTGAAGTAAGTAGGGTAATCTGATTTCAGAAGAAAAATAAGGGAGAAAATGACCCCCAAAGCTTGGTATCTTTCAATGCGTGAGAGTCCTTGAAAACTGAAAATTTACTTTTTTTTGTACCTTTAATCAACGTTTTTCGGGATAATCCACACAGAAATGTGCTTTTAAATTGACATAAAAGCTGTTGAGTTTAAAAACAAAAATTTGATAAAAATTGCCAAACGGGTCGAAAAATGCCAATATCTTTGATTTTATTATTTTGACGAGAGCCTGATGCCACCACGCTGCCTCACATTTCTGTTTTCGGAAATGGGAGAGGGGTTGGGGGGTAGTTGGGGGTCATTATCCCTGACATCATATTTTCCGTTGGTTGGTGTAATTTTGATTTTAAAAAGGAGGCGATACAGGTTCAAATTCCTAGCAGTGAACAAGTAAATAAATAGATTCTCTCTTAAACCATCTATATAAGTGTATAGTCTTGAACATTGCTGAGGATTTCGTTTGTCTCTCCCTTCTCACTGTCGTAGCTAATTCTCTGTCTCAGATTGACTCGACAAAGGGGTAAACTCCCACATATCTGCTACTTCACTTTTATTCACCAGAAGGCAAAATAAGTTTAAAAAATGGACAAAATAAATCCCGAAAATGAGTAAAAATGTTTATATTTAAATAGTGTTGCACTTTTTCTTCATAAAAAGAAAAACGTCAGGGATATCGTCTTTGTTCTTTTTTCTTCCTATCTTTTCTGTTCAAAAATATTTATTTGATTATTTATTTATTTATTTATTTATTTATTTATTTTACAGAAACGTCACAAAGACATTAAATCGATAGGACTCAGAAATCTATGATCACTGATTTGTTGTTTTTCTTTTTTTTTCTGTTTGGTCAATTGTCCGGATTATTCTTTTTTGAGGTTTCTTTTTTTTGTTTGTTGCACTTTATTTCTTAAAAAGGAAGACGTCAGGGACATCTTCGTAGTTTTTTTTCTCCCTTTCTTTTCTTTCTAACAAAATATTTATTCATTTATTAATTTACAGAAAACGTCACAAAGACATTAAATCGATGAGACTCAGAAATCTACAACGACTTAGCCTTGATCTCTTCAAAATAAATATATCTAGTTTTTCTGTCACAGATTCTGGGTCGATTCTGGTTGTTTTCAAGCAAACAAACTAAAAGTCGTTTCATCCCTTCAAGACAAACAAAACTAATCGATGGCCATGAGCTAAAATACCTGAGGGAATTTCAAAACCATTGAAAAGGAGATTCTTTCTTTTTATTGTGGTTTTCGCTTCAGTAGACCTTAAGGGAGACTGATCTGAGACAGATGTGGAGACAGGCTTTGTTAGTGGATCATCAGAGAACTGCGGATTCACACTACGAAAACTACGAAGAAAAGAGGCATTAAAGTTACTCCAGGAGAGGAGATAAGTGCATTGACTTTTTGGCACGTATTAGTGTGTGTGTGTGTGTGTGCGTGTGTGTGTGTGTGTGTGTGTGTGTGTGTAAGTGTGTTTTGTATGTGTGTGTGTGGTGTTTGTATAAGTGTGTTTTGTATGTGCGTGAAAGTGTGTTTGTGTATGGGTGTGTATGTGTGTGTGAGTGTATGTGCTCTTTGTGTGTCAGTGTATATGATTTGGTGTG
>NW_004799006.1:31750-33571 GCF_000002075.1 Aplysia californica | reverse complement strand
AGAGAGAGAGAGAGAGAGAGAGAGCGTGTGTGTGAAAGAGCGAAAGAGAGCGAGAGAGGGAGAGAGAGGGAGAGAGAGAGAGAGAGAGAGAGAGGCAGAGAGAGACAGACAGACAGACAGAGAGACAGAGACAGAGAGAGAAGTGTAAGGGGGGAGGGGTGAGTGGAGATTTTATGTTTTTACAATAAGCACACATTTTATCTCGAATACGCCAAGTGAGTTTGAAGATAACAACAATAACAATGCTAACGTCGATTATCTGTAAGATCTCGACAAAGAGGAGAAGGAGGAGGAAGAGGAAGAATAGGAAGAGGAGAGTAAGATGAAGAAGTGTAGAAAGAGAGGATTAGGAGGAAGAGGAGAGGGATTATGGGAATGAGGACTCTGAATGCATGTGATGATGATCTGAAAAAAAAAATTAATCCAGAAGTCAATATTTTGATATATTATTCATTTTTATGCAATGTTTATAGAAAAGTAAAACCTAAATATCTATAATTCTTTTTGAATTATTGAAAATCTTTAGATGTTCCAAATTTGGCATGCCAGGGTGTCATCGGTATATTTTGGGGAAAAATGCATTTGAAGTTTTTGCCATATCTGGCTCGCAAGTTTCATCATTCAGGGGTTAGAAAAGTGAGTAATGTGATAGAGTAGTCAAGGTTTACGGTGGTGTTATGTGAGTATATTACTTTTACGCAATCATTATGCTTGAGTTCAGGGGCGGCTCGTGGGGCTAAAAAGTGGGCGTGCACAATTAAGCAACAGCAGGTTGAAGATAGCCAAGGGCATAGTAAATGGGATGGTAGGATCTCTGGGTTGGTGAAGGAGGACCTTATGCTTTTATTTTCATTCTTTTTACTTGTCGCTTTGATTTCTAGAACTAAATCTGTTTGTGGCTAAACATCAAGTTCTTCATCCTGCATTGGAACTGAACACTCGAGTAATAACTTTCCCCACTCTGCTACAAAACCATTCAAAGGCACAACTCATAGGGCGGTGACTTAAGTATGTCACGTTCACCTCTCTCAGGTTCACGGTCACAGAGTCGCTTAAAATAGTGGCAAGACAATGAACCCAATCACAATTCACTTGAGCACTCAGCTGGATTGCTCCGAGGATCACATAATTTTGGCAATGAATAGTGTGCAGCCTATCGCATTTATTTTTAGACTTCCTACTATGGGCTAAGTTTCGTGGGTGCCGTCTTGTTAATATTAATGTACCGCCAAACTCACTACGAGTGTCGTCGTCGCTTGGGTTATCCCAAAGAGAGATTTGTAGGTCAGATAGCCACTGTTGAACATTATATTACGTTTAGTTAAAGCTCGCGGACTTTGGCATGGCATAGTAGATGTTTTACGGCCCTTTTGATACAGAAATGACAATTACAGCGCCAGCGAATACCTTGTTTTGATGTTATATTTGTCTATTGATTGTTTCTGACTTCTTTTATTTCATGTTTGTGGGTGTTTTTCGTAATAGAACATTTTTAAAAATCTGGCAGCACTGCACGACTGTGCTCTATGGACGAACCGCGCCTGCTTGAGTTTATTATATGTTATACTGCTTCGTTTTACCTTTTGTAAGAGTTACACGAGACTTGAAACACATTTTAGACGGTTTTAAAAAAAAACATGATATAGAATTGTTGCTTTAGTCATTGTTGTTATTCAAGTTTTGCAAGAATCTGAATAAGACGAAAAAAATCACACAATAGGAGTAACGGCGTCTATCGCAACAAAGCACACGCCGACCACCCTCTTAAGCATGTATGATCGTGGACAGAGACAAACATACACACACCCGCGCGCGTACACC
>NW_004799006.1:29467-31650 GCF_000002075.1 Aplysia californica | reverse complement strand
ACACACTCACACACACACACACACACACACACACACACACACACACACACACACACGGAGAGAGAGACACAGAGAGAGTGTGTGAAAGAGAGAGAAAGATACAGAGACAGAGAGACAGAGATATAGACAGACAAACAGAGAGAGAGAGAGAAAGAGAGAGAGAGAGAGAGAGAGAGAGAGACGGAGGGATAGAGAACAAACCGACAAGCACAGAGAAAGTCAAATGTGCACAATGTAAAATTGAAAGGAAAGCTGACAGGAGACAAGGAGTAAACAGCACAGAGCTCATTGTTTGACTATTCTTGTGTCAAGCCGTCTGGCGTGTCTCAATCCGTGACGCTTGCTTGACAAATCTCTTAACACTTGAAAGTTCATCCCTCGCCCTCCTGCCTCCCGTGGGGGCGATGTGTGGGGAGAGTTGTACAAAGCCTGATCAATATTTAGTCACAGATTAACGCAGTGAGCCTCTGAAACGGTATCATCGCTTGAAAATGGAGGCAGATGTTTTTTTGTACGTTTGTTTTCCTCCCGTTTCATTTGCATATTTATCTCGCGTTTCAGTTTTTGTTCTTTAAAATCCCGCCTTTTTAAGATGCTTCTCTTCTACGTATGGAGATGAATGATTATTGGAAAACCAGGTTCTTTTGTTAAATGTAAGACAGACTAAAGTAGCATCTGGGAAAATATCTTGGTTAAATGTCAACTTTATTACTGGAGAAAATGTATCTATTTTAGGAGTTAGATAATTTGGTCTTTATCTATATCTGGTTGGCTTCGTTTTCTTTTAGATCACAAAACTAAATCCTTTTATATATTTTTAATTGCATACATATCTGTAATATCTTTGAAGGGCCAGGTACGAAAAGAGGTACAGTTTTGTATGAGATCCGAATCAGGAGAATGGTCTCCTAGATCCACGACAGTAGTACTAAAGATTGACAATAAAAATTAAATGAAAATTTAGATACATTCTGATACTGAAATCAATGTAGCCTTTTAACATCTCTGGAAAGTAGGCTTCAGTCTATATAAATCTTCTAACATGTAGCATTGGATACAGCGGAAAGGGTCTAAGAGAAATTGTTCTGTTTAGTTACAATAATATGCTGTCTGTTCTTCAAAGAGAGTTGGTGTAATAGTGGCCATGTTTCGTCTTTTAACTCTGTAATGATGCTGCGGACAAGTAATATGTCCCATCAACAGCAGACCAAAGGCAATCGCTAACTCAGAATTACAAAGTTCTATCTGCTCAGAGCCTAGTTTTTGAGAAATTTGGCGTCAAATGTTTGAGTTCACCTCATGTCAAGCTTTTTCGAAACCAATTCTTTGAAATCTTTTTAACGACTCGGAATAATCTTACGATTTTGATAGAGCAGATGGAACATTTAGTTTCTGACCTCGTGGTCTTAGTAACTCAAAACAGCCCGAAATGTCAAATAGAACTTTGTGATTCTAAATTAAGTCAATGTTACCACATTTTTCAAGCCGTCCCACATAATAATATAAGAAGCCCGAAATACAAAATATTTCATCGTACGCATGTTAATGCCTGGCCTTTTAATTTCAGATAAAGGAAAGTAAAAAAAAAATTAAAAACAACTGTACGAATAATGAAGTTATAGGTCTTTTTGCGTGTCTTCAAACTTTGTCAAATAACTAGAAAAAGGTTTTGTCAAGGAGTTAACGTTAACATATTTATTTGGTTAAGTTTTTCTTCACGGTTTTTCAGTCTGTGGCCACCGTTCGCACCCACCTTCTGGAAAAGTCGATGTGCAATAGTTGTATATTTTTAATATATATAATAAGTGTACTGCAGCCCTTGCAGTTCATAATTATGAGCTCACGGGACACAGTAAAAATTTTCAGTTAGAAGGAAATTTAGAATGTTGCCAAAGTGACGGCCGAAGACTACCCGTACGGTTTTGAACCACCAAGGGACCTTTAACGTGCACAACTTGCACACGGGACCTCCGAGATTTTTTGCTCTTATCCGAGGAGGCCAGGTGTTAGATCTTATCTACCATAAGGTAACTTGTGTGGCTGAAAGACAGCAGTAAGAAGGAGCTAAAGAGTGGAAGTAGAAAGGCTGCAAAAGAGTCAGGAGCCCAGAGGAGGGGGCGATTGGGGTGAAAGGGTGGGGGAAGAAAATGAAGACGAAAGCAGATGGCACAACATTGTTAGAG
>NW_004799006.1:26046-27145 GCF_000002075.1 Aplysia californica | reverse complement strand
AGAAGAAGAAGAAGAAGAAGAAGAAGAAGAAGAAGAAGAAGAAGAAGAAGAAGGCAGAGTAATAGAAGACGAAGAAGAAGAAAAAGAAGAAGAAATAGAAGAGGAAGAAGAAGAAAGAGAGCTCATTCATTGATTACACCCCGTCCCGAGTGTACTTCGGGACCTCTGCGTAGCTTGAAACAATCAATTAGAGGAACTCAACTCGTTACCACTAGTGCAAGCAACAATTGCACCATTAAAGCGAATCTTTTATGGTTGTTCGTCTGTCTAGCGGAGCCATAACGCGCTGATTAAACCAAGCATTGTTACCAAATTGTTTACGAAATTGTTACATGAAAAATCAAGGGAAGAAGAGGAAGATTCTGCGGTCGTTTTTCTTGCTGCTTCATTAATTCCCTCCCTTTATTCAACAAAGCGAAGTCACGCAAATAGTTAGCGGTCCATGGGTTTTTGTTTTGTTCTGTTTAGTTTTTTTGTTTTTCTTGTCTTTTTTTGTTTATAATCATCAGCGGTTTTCTGCGCATGGTGCGTCCTTTAGTTTGTGAAGATTTCGTAAGCGAATTTGTGTGAAATCAATATCTGTCCCCCTTTTTTGTCTTAAATATAGGAATTTGTCTTTTAACTTTTCAGGTATTTCGGTGTAATTTTGTTATGAGTTTGCGGGTGTGTTTGGAAGCCTGTATTTTTACTTAGATTTAAGGTGGGTTCATATTTGGATGGTTTCGATAATTTTTCCATACGACTGACATCGAATGATAACAGCAACTCCAAACTTCTTTTGTCTTTTTTTATTTTCTTCGTTCTCGATAACAGTCAGACAGTCGTGCTCAGAGGAGTTTGCAAATTATACACTTCTGTTTAGATCAACCAATCTGCCAAAGTGTCCTCTTTAGTGGGGTTGTTATTTACTGTATTTAACAACCGGAGAGCGATTATGTGTATAGAGCAATTGTATTCCTGTGCGCAGGTCTGCTTTGGTTGAAGCGTTTTGCTTTAGGGAACAGATTTGGGGCGGGGGAGCTTGGCTACAGAAAGGAATTGCAGGGGAGGGGGTGGAGGCCGAGAGACGGAGAGAGAGAGAAAGAGAGAGAGAGAGGGG
>NW_004799006.1:24272-25374 GCF_000002075.1 Aplysia californica | reverse complement strand
CCCCCATTTTTTAAGTTAAAAGAATATTCCGCCCATGCCGAAACTACCATTTGTCCCACAGAGAATGGAGGCTTCGAATGTGCTTAGAAGGACAAGTATGTTACAAATTGAGAGCTCAATTATACTTGTACCCAACAGTCATAACTAGTAATTGCCAGGAGAATTCTCAATTTTTTGGGGGGATTTTTTGTTTTAATGAAAGTTTTACGGCACTCACAATACAAATAGGTGATGACGGCATACGTGCCGAAGATTAGAGGTGTTTCTAGCTAGTTACATATAAATGAAAGAAGGAGGAGAGAAAGATGAGGACGATAGATGTTTTATCGGAAAAAAGGATCAATCAACAACAGGGCACCCGCCAAGCTCTTACAATCCAGATTTTGAATTTGTGATATCTTCCTTAGAACCAATAACAGTCAAAGTTATTATACCCCCCCAACCCCCATCCAAAAAAAAAAAAAAAAAAAAAAAAAAAAAATCCCCATCGACGCAATCAAAGAATTCGGACTTCCCTGTCAGGCCCACACGGGTTGATTAGAATACAGTATTCCAGAAGAAAGAGGAGTACACCCAATAGATTTCCTCACTCGGCAATCGAACTGACGCCTTTTTCATGCAACTGCAAAGACTCTATTTCCACCACTGAATCCATTTTTTTAATTGTCAGTTTTTAAGCCTCCATCGACACAGTTTAGATCACTTAGGAGGGAGACTTCAGCCTTGCCTGACAGGGCCAACTCGGGATAACAAGGGCACACAATGTTCTAGCAAGAAGGCGGAGGTACTCGATCGATAAAAATCCTCAACGTACAGGAATCGAACTTAAAATTAGACCTGCTGCTTGATAGGAAAATAAAATGGACAGTAAAAGTTGTTATTCTTTGAATGTGCCTGTCAGTACCAATAAGAGTTGAGAGAAACACAGCATTACAGCATAGAGAAAAAAAAGGGGGCGGGGCACTCTATTTAATTAATTCCCTCACATGAGAATCGAACCCAGGTCTGCTTCATGCGACGGCAGAACACAACGCTTCATCAAAGACGCACCCCCACATCCTAAAACCTGCTAGCCGGCCAACAACCAAAGGGCAACCCCCCC
>NW_004799006.1:22847-24049 GCF_000002075.1 Aplysia californica | reverse complement strand
CCCCCAAAAAAAAAAAACACAAAAAAACCCCCCACAACAACAACAACAAAACAACAACAACTGTCGTAGACAATTAAACCAACGAATCAAGTTGCTACAAAATCTAGCAGTCTATAAGATAAATTTCAGCTAAACGCACTCAGGCAGGGATTTAGAATTCGATCAATATTTCCTATTCTTCTTCTTCTGAGAAAGCTCCAACTACAATCGTTTTCACAATGTTGAAATTACCTCAATAGTATGGGGTTGAACCATTCAATGTTTCGGCATGGACCCAACCATAACCCATCATTCCACTGACTTTGACTTGATTTTCAAGCCCTCCACGTCAAATCAAATGTCGTTAATATCCGACAAAATAGGACTTGAAGTCGTTCCGGTTCTGCCACTAATGAGGCGCACTTCTTCTCTGGGTACAGGCATGCCTGCAATTTTCCCCGACTCTGTGTGCCGGAGAGTTCCTATTGTAATGATCATCGCAAAATAAAAGGGGAGCAGTGCAAAGACGCAAATTGCCTCGTACACTTTTCTTTGTCATGGGGCTCACTTCTGAGGTCTTGTTAATGAACGAGAGACGGACTGAGGGTTAGGGGAGGAGGAGGGAAAGGGGGGAGAGGAGGAGGAGGAGGATGAAAAGAGAGGAGGAGGAAGAGGCAGCCCAAGAAAGACTGAGGGGTTGAGTGAACAATAACGTGTAAGCGAATCGTTCCGTGCTCAGACAAGCATCCAAGGGGTACTTCTCTCGTTCTTTTCTTGGCTCTGGTTAAAGCCCGGTCCACACGTCTCTGGCTCTTCGGATCTGTTGGAAGAGATCGGAGCAGGAAATATGACTATCAAATACAGAATTGTGAAATTTTATCTAGAAACAATACACTTTTTACTCAGATCTAGTCTCTAAAAAGTATGTTCATGTTAAAAAAGTACAGCCCCCTTGACTCTTTCGCCACTAGAATACCGTACAGAAATTTTTGTTGAAGGGAGGAATACAAATTGTGCTTAGGGACTTAAGTATGAATTGATTATTTTATGGGGGGAAAATGTTAGATAGAACTTTGTAATTATAAGGTAGTGAAATATACGAAACCGCGATTTTAGTTTTCCCCTAATCAAGTTGCACGAGACATCTCCACAAGGGTTTTAGTACTATCAAAATAGAAATCACAAAGTTTGGAAACGATTATGGGTAAAAACACATTTTACCC
>NW_004799006.1:21217-22747 GCF_000002075.1 Aplysia californica | reverse complement strand
TCCCCCCCCCCCCCCTCCCCCCCTTTTTTTTATTTTCCACCCTATTCTAAAAAAACAACTAAAGAAAAACAACGAAAAGAAACCTTATTTGGGAGTGACGTCACTGCAGCCCCAAAGTGCCCTCACCGACATTGGAGACCCCTGATGTGCATGTTAGGTCACATAAGTTTTAATTAGAGGACTAAAGTTTACTTTTACCCAAGTCCTACCCTGATGCTGAGGCCCAATTTGGGAGGATTGAAAAATGGATTGACATTCGAACCTGGCCAAAAAGGTGGTCATCTTGGACATTATCATTGTAATTCAGAAAATACAAAAGTTGAGAAGTGGGAAACGGTCGTTTGTAAAGGTGATTGTTTTGGACAGGGGGTCATCCGAGCAGGTTCGACTGTACTGCCACATCAACACCCATACATAAATCGCATCGTTTGTTCTACCCAACCCCTGAAAGACCAGAGTCTACGTGGTATAAAGGTAGGGTGCTTCTCAGCCGCTCTCAGAAGACTTGTGTTCGAATCCTGTGTAGGGTAAGTTTTTTACGAAATTTTCTAACTTTCTACTGGGACGTTATATCCCTTTCAGCCCAGGTCAACCATAACAGGCAAGGTCGAAGCAGCCTGCCTCCTAGATAATCTAAATAACGTCGACGGGTGATGTAGAACTCCTACAATTACGTTGCCCTGAACGTCTCTGAGAGTTGCGGGCCAACAACTACGTGCTGTCAATCTGTAACCTCTCTTGTGTCTGAAGGGTGAGGCCGGGTCTATAATTTAAGCTTTGCAGCAAACTGGCCATTGTTGAGAATTAACCTCAAGCAAGGCGAGCAGATAGGGGTCATTGTGAATTCCAATTGTTTTTGCTAGAGGCAAGTCGGGTCGATTTATAGACAACGCTCCTCTAATTGACTTTAATGTCGGCTAATTTTCTTTCGATTTTTTCTCGACTGATTGGATCGGCTCTGGTGGTTTGAATTAAGTGTCTCAAATTTACCGAACATGAGTTGTAAGGACTATGGAGTTACAATAAATTATATCGTCGCTCTTTCTTTCTCTAATGAACACGCCAAGGACATAAAGGAAATCACTAACTGAAATCTGGTATTCTTTTTTGTCTTCTCGACAATTCCACCAGACTAGGAGATAATTTATCGTAAATTAACGAGCTGCCGGAAAGGTAAACGGGATAGAGCTGCTTTCTTCTTTTTTTCCTTTGGACCAACGAGGGGTAACCGCAAGTCTTGGTATGTTGTTTATAACTTTAAAATGAGGCCTGCCTTATAAGGTCGTTTTAGTTTCAACTCAATGGAGAATGAGTAATTTTCATTGGCTATAAAAACATAACACAACACTTTGGATCTTACTGGGATTTATTTGAGGGGAGAGATGGGTGTGGGGTAGTGTTAGTATTTTTTATTATTCGGTCGTTGCCCTTTCTGTTATTTTTTCCCCACTAGTTTACACTAGCAAATAGTGCAAGAAATAATAGGCAAAACGTTTTCCGGACATGTCCTTCCAACCCCCCCCCCCCCCA
>NW_004799006.1:20037-21117 GCF_000002075.1 Aplysia californica | reverse complement strand
CCCCCCCAACCTTTCCAGTTGTTGGTTTCGTCCAGCGCAGTGCTCCTCCAAAAGTCATTTGTTACTGTTCTGATGGAATACCTAAATTAAAGACACCTGACAGTGCCAAAAGACAAGAATCTGATAATAAAGCAAAAATGTCAATGGTGACGTCATCGACAGCGGGCTAGTATATTGGTCCTGGGCGACAATCACGCTACCAAACGTGTGAAAAGGTACGCCATTTCCCGCATAAAATTTGTAAATGGTAAATTTCGGTTACTATGGTATAACGCTTCTTTCAAGCATTGTAACCAACCAACTGGAGCTCAGGAGCACCCCTTTTGGGATTCGAACCATTGTCATCCGCACGGTAGTCCAGCATGATATCAAATAAGGCTACGGTGTGTCAGCTATGTATTGAAACCACTAATCGTGTCTTACATATTTAATGGTTAAAAGTCTACCTGAGTGCTCAACACACCCCCTCCTCCTCCCCCATTCTTCTTAATTTAAAGTGTCTTTCTTGAATGACGTCACGGAAACACACTCTGGCCCCACAGATACTGGAAACCCTGGAGGTACGAAATACATCAAGTAACCACCGAATAGGGGTGTGCGGGGGGTATAATTAGACTTTCGCCTTAAAATATGATAATAAAATAGTTCTAAGATTTAATCCATGCCCTTTCCCCTTAAAATAAAAATCCGTAGGTAATTTTAACCATGATCTGAATTATAAAATGTAATAGTTTAAGAAGTATTTTTAGAGTACATTTCCATGATTCATAAAAGAAATGTTAATCACTCTGTCTGGGCTGGAACTATAATTTGTAATAATGAACATCTTCACTTCACTTGATAGCTCCCCAGTACGACACAAGTCTCCCCTTTCACAATTGTGACATCGATGAGGTGAGAAGCCTACAATTGGTCTGTTTTCTCATTATTACTCGTGATTCGTACAGTCATTTATGAGTATTTTACTTTTCACTCATTCTTACTATCATATCTTGTAATTATTTTTATACTTAACAATTACTAGTATTGGTGAATTTTTTACCTTTAAAAAAAAATAAAATATATATCTCCCTCTCACTC
>NW_004799006.1:13606-17364 GCF_000002075.1 Aplysia californica | reverse complement strand
AGGGGGGGGGGGCGTTGTTTGATTTTTGTAGGGCAAAGCAAACGCATCAGCGGTCAGACGCTTCACAGAAGGGGAGAGTTTGATTCCCGTATGGGGAGAATGTTTATGTCATGCGCATACTGTACCGGAACAACATAAGGGGGACTGTTGCTTTTTCTTTCCTCAACCTTACTATTGTTACTTTCCTCTACTTCTTTTCTACGTTTGTTTCTCTCTTGTCATCTGCTAATTCTGGGGTGCCTTTTCGAAGCAGACTTAGTGATCTTGAGGCTAGAGAGGTGAGCAGAGTAAGCCTGATTCCCCGTTTGGACTTTTCGGTTGACATCAACCCTTTGGCGCTCATATGACCTTATTCAGCTGTGAGCGCCGTAAAACTTTACTAAAACAATAAACAGGAGAGTCTTTCGATCTCTCTGCTGGGATCTCTGTCAACCCGTGTTGACCCTGGCAAGCAGGGTTGAAGCCTGTCTCTCAAATTGGTCTAAATTGTGTCGATGGTGCGTAAAGGCAACTATATTTTTAAAATGTTGCAGGACTTGATAGAGGCAAACATGTGTATTATATTTAAGTATTTGTGTTTACTATTTTCAGTACATATAGTACAAATGATAAGTTTGAGTAAACATATTGTACCCCTGTGCCCACGTAGCTCGAAACTGCACTTAAAACTCTATTTAAAATTACTTTTTATTTTTTATTTTTTTTTGGGGGGGGGGGTTGTTTGGTGGGGTTTTTTTCTTTTGTTTTGTTTCGTTTCGGGGTTTTTTCACTGAAAGTCAAACACCCTACCTCTCGACTAGGGTGGTCCTGGGTTCAGTGTCTGAATACTTTCGATGTACTTTTAACAAGGATTCGGAACAGGGCGTATTCGAAAGAGAATTTTTAAGCTACAGCCTAAATGACGCGTAGTTTATCCCCATGAATTTAGTCTGAGTATTAAGAAATTCTCCTTTATCTGAGTGTACATATTAATTTCCCTAAAGCCGTTTAACTGTGCGACTTTTCGATTCATGTGTTTTCCTAGGGTAGGCTTAGTCCTTACCTTTTCTATCTTCAACAAAAGCTCAAGTTTTTTTTAGGTCTTAAGAAACGTTCCCACACGTCAAGACGCGATGAAATCAGGTGCTGGTCAATTTTTTTTATATATCATGGTTTTATTAGTATTAGTGCAATCTTATTGTTGGTTCATTTACCCTGATTTTGATGAAAGCAATACCCATCTATCTTGTAGAGAAGTCGATATGTTCGTGCCAGACCGAGGTGTGGACGTCTTACGTCAGAGGTAAAATTAATTAGGAAATGTCCGTTTAAAGACTTACAAAGCTGTAGTTTCCTTGAAAACTACAAATTTACCTTTTTTTTTGTTCCCAATTCCCTTGAACAACGTTTTTTTTCAAGTTATGAAACCTAATCAGAGATATATTAATTGTAAATGGACGTAAAAGGCGTTGCGCTCAAAACAAAAAACAAAGAATCCACACAAAAAATTGCCGAAAGAGCGGAAAAATGTCGGTTTCTTTGATTTCATTACTTTGCTGAGCGCCTGATTTCACCACGATGCCTTACAAATGTTCCAGCTGCGTATAATTCTGTCAGAAATCAATCAATTTCTTTTTTAAATCCCGTCAACTACTTGGGCGTTGTACAATGATGCGAGCCGGCTGTCTCCATTAACAATGAAACATGCAACCCTTGCTCTCACGTGATCTGTCGGATTTGTGGTTTGGAAGAGGGGAACTTGGTAGTGGTGGTGCGTGGCCTTTTGTTCTGTTTTCTTTAGGGGCGAGTGGAAAGGGGTTGGTGGGGTGGATGGAGGTAGGAAGGTGAGAGGGGAGGGGGAAGGGGGAGGGAGAAGTAGGAGTAGGGGAGAGGGTGGGGTGGGGAAGTGGAAGGGGATGATGTAGGGGAGGAAAGGGAGGGGGAGATGGGATACAGTCCATAAAGGACGTATCTTATTTGAGATAGTTTTGTTTGCACGTTTTGGGTTTTTCAAAATATAAGTTTTGATTTGGCTGATGACGTTTTTAATAATGAGCCCGGTCATCATATTATCGTAGTAGGCATTATAACAAACTGACATGCTTGAGACCATGGTTCAAATCCTCGTCCTTTTTGGATATGGATTGCTTGAGAAGAATTCATCCTTGCTGTTTTCTCATTTGGCTCTGTCCTATGGGATATGGATTTTAAAATATTACATGAGTCGTGCCTTTTACATCAGCACCAAGTTAGAAAAAGCTTTAATCTCATACTTTACCTCCTTCAAGGTAGGGCAGTTTGTCTACTAATGTTGATCATGATGTTGGTATTGTTGCTGTTGTTTTGGAACCAAGGGTAGAAAAGTTTGGGCTAGTAGATCATCCACATCTACAGCAAAGACAAGAGTAACTGCAGTAGCCACGGCAGCACTATTTTTATTAAATCCCAAGAACAATAACAGGACAATGGGAAAGAGGTACGTGTCCTACTCCCCTGGCAAGCCGAATTTACAGTAGGAGACATACGCCTACAGATAGATACTCCATATTAGCATCCAAACACTGGTATAAATCCCCCCCCCTCTCTCTCTCTCTCTCTCTCTCTCTCTCTCTCTCTCTCTCTCTCTCTCTGTCTTTTCTTGCTGTTGCAGTATATTGGTATTCATTTACTAACCCACGTTCTCAAGGTCAATAAAAATTTTGCACATCAAGATAAGGTAAATTATGATGTCATGAGTCATGAGTCAAAAAACTTTTAAAATTGATATCCGGTGTCAGCACAATTTCCTGTTGTGACATAGTAGGCCCGTATTCCCCGTGGTCTTCTCATTCTGACTGCTGTACACGTCATCCACATTTGATGATGATTTTGTCATCGACTTTTATTATACAACTGATAGAGATCATGCCATCGACATATTCAAGTAATGAAGATCACGTTATAGATATAGATATAGATTATACGATTTAACTGATGATGATCATGTCCTCGACATAGATTATACAACTGAAAATGATCACATCATCTTCTACCACTGATAAAGCTCGTGCCATCAACGAATGCTATGCAACTGGTGAGAATCATCATCGACTTAGTTTAAACAACTGATAAAGAACATGACACAGAAATAGTCTATACTACTGATGATGATCGTGTCATCGACATATATTATTCAACTGATGAAGATCACGTCATGAAACATAGATTATACAACCGATGATGATGATACTATCATCAACATAAGTTATACAACTGACTGATCGAGATCATGCCACCGAAATAGTGTATACAACGGATGAAGATCACATCATCGACAAAGATTAAACAACTGAGAAAAAACCCTAAAAAAACCAGCAATAATAGAGAACAGCTGAGGTTGTGCTGCTATTGTGTTATAGTATTGCTGTTGTAACCCGGGTTTTTTTCCGGTTCAATAAGCCCTCAGAGTTCTAGTGGTGATTGGACTCCTCACTCAAAAACATATCAAGCCCTGTCAAGTGACGACGATGATAGCTCAACTATTCATGGGGACGCATGTACTTGAGCAAACTTGAAAAGAAAAAGCCTGGGTTGTGGTAACCGGCAAGAGAGTGTTTTGTTGAATGAATCATGCATCTAAAAACTTTTGCATTATAGAATAAGCATATTTTCTTAGATATGATGGTAAACAAGTTTCCAAACTAACAAATATACAATAAGAATGATATTGATGACAGCGATAATCTAAAAATAGACAGACAGATGGATAGATAGATAGATAGATAGATAGATAGATAGAG